>NC_089818.1:8972980-8977980 GCF_029633855.1 Hoplias malabaricus
GTCACCCGGAGGAAACCCACGCAGACACAGGGAGAACACACCACACTCGTCACAGACAGTCACCCGGAGGAAACCCACACAGACACAGGGAGAACACACCACACTCGTCACAGACAGTCACCCGGAGGAAACCCACGCAGACACAGGGAGAACACACCACACTCCTCACAGACAGTCACCCGGAGGAAACCCACGCAGACACAGAGAGAACACACCACACTCCTCACAGACAGTCACCTGGAGCGGGAATCGAACCCACAACCTCCAGTGGATTGTGGAGTGGATCAGACACAGCAGTGCTGCTGGAGTTTTTAAATTCCTTATTTTCACTGCTGAACTGAGAATAGTCCACCAACCTAAATATCCACAGTTACTCTAGACTTTTTGCACCTTATAAAGATGTATCAGTGACAGTGAATACGAGTCGGGAGAAAGGGAAAATGTCTTTCTAGATATTAATATCTTTATAATATTAGATATAATCATCTTAAACTTAACCCCAGCAAACAATATCTGGTTTTACAAAGTCAGGATTAGATGAATCTGGTTGTTCTCAGCACTTTCCACAAAGTCAGGATATGATATATTTGTGCTGAGGATGTATGAAACCAAGTACATGAGACACACACACACACACACACACACACACACCGACCTCTGATGAGCCCCTGTGTCCCATGCATGTTTGTTGTCGGGAAATGTGAGGGAGACGGTCAGGAAGCTGTTAGCAGTATATCGATCGTCCATAAGTCTCATGTGGACACCAGAGACTCAGATCTAACCGTCACGTCTCCCTCTCTCTCTCTCTCTGTCCGCATTGTCCTTCAGTGTCCCGCATGCTTTCGTGTGTCCACTCTGCCCTGCGTTTACTGTGTGCTCAGCAAGAACAGCACTGAAGCTGCTGTCCTTTTAACCCTTTCAGAATCTGTCTCCATACCATTCCAGATGTTTGTTGCATGCGTGGTGTGAGTCAGTCACCATCACAGATGTGGAGATCAGGAAGCTCAGTGTCACAGCTGCTTCAGCATCTGCCCATTGGTTTCTATTGTAAACAAGTTCAAAAGAAGTTCATGGGGCGTTGTGTTTTTTTTTTCTCTGACCACACAGATGTCTCACACACGTCCACTCTGCACCACGTGCACCGAGGCAAGCAGGGGGCATCAAAAATTTGGGTTCGCCTGGTTTTCTGACCTCACATGATGGTTCCTACTACTTTTACATCAGTGTGTAAAAAAAATATATATATATATATAATAAATAAATAAATAAAAAAGCTATAGTTATTTTAAAAATGAAATACAGGTGTGTCCCCAAACTTTTGACCTGCAACCCGTGGTCAGCGCTTCTCAGAAACTCATTAGTGAGCTCATCTTTTCCTCAGCAAACATCCACCCATGAAGGCAGTGCGAGAGGGGAGTGGTCAGCTGTGGAATGTGTCATCGTCCCACACACACCAGCTTCTCAGAGGAGTCCTGGACTGACAGTTCTGTCCTCTTGACCCTGCTGTATAAGACTTTCAAGGAGAAGGCTGACATTTTTTAACCTCAGCTCTGTCCACTACATCTCTGCTTTACAGTCCGTTACCACAGACAGTACATTCACAGAGTTTAGCAGACCCTACAAACTCCAAACCCACAACACAGTTACAACAGAAACCAAAGGGCAGGTGCTGCAGTGTCTATCCATTGGTTTCTAGTAGAAGCACGTTTTCAAGGTTCTTTCCTAAGGACAGAACACGTTCTTCTGAACAGCCTCATTAATTAAGGGGGTAGTTAGTTATGGGAAGGCATTTGTCAAAGGTTGGGACATTGTTGTGAGGATTTGACCGCATTCAGCCTAAATGTTAAAGGGTATATCTTTACTACACAGGATAAAGCTTTCAGACGAGACTAAAATCACTGAGGCACTCTGGTATTCATTGCAATATTCCATCTATGTCATATGTATAACCCCCAGCTGTTTGGGGTTATCTTTCTCAGGAGCCCAAACCACAGTTTGTACACTTTAAAGGAGCACTATTAATGTAATATTTCTACCTTAAAATCACAGCTTAAAAATCATTGTGATGTTTCACTGGTCTGTAATAGAGAGAATGGAGCCTCTGGCATTGCTACTCCAGACTTAGCACTGCAGAAAGTGCACTATGTTACTTTTGGAGGCGTCACCCTCCCCATTGACTTCAATACAGTGCTGTAATAATGAATGACAATAGAGGGAGTCTCAGGAACCCACAAAAAATCTTACCTAGGCTTTCTTTAAAGCAAAGATTAGCTATTTTTGCTCCTGGGCTCTCCCTACAGTTGCAGAGTGTAATTCACTTTTACAGCACTCCCAGTGACAAAGACAGAGGCTCTATTCTCCATATTACAGGTCGGTGGAGCATCACAATGATGAATCAGCCATGTTGATTTAAAGTAGCTGTATTATACGTAGTGTCTGAATACTTTTGGACATCATCTGTATACTTTAGTTATGCCTCTGATGGATTACTCAGCGCCTTATCAGTCTGCTCTGAACGAGGTGTGTGTTGATATTTCTTTCATGGGGAAGACCCCCAGGATGTGGGGGAGTTCTTCAGTTATTGTGTGTGTGTGTGTGTGTGTGTGTGTGTGTGTGTGTGTGTGTGTGAGTGAAAGAGAGAGGGGACGGGGTTGCAGTTTCATCACTGTAATGAATCCTAATCCTCTGCTATCTGCTTAAAGCAGAGCAAAGAACTAACGCAGCCACACACAACACACATACACACACACACACACACACACACAGAGCCACACACAGACTGAGGGAACCAGAGGCAGAGGTGCCAACTCTTTTCAAACCTCTGCGTCTAGCCTCAAGGACATTCAACAGTGAAGTAGCAAAGAGGTTTTCACGGCTTTGAAAAGGTGCAGTGGCTTAAAGGCGGAGATATGTAAATGAAGAATTACACAAGAGCGTTGTAAAGCAGAAAAAAAGGCTTCGGTGCCAAAAAGACATGAGGCTTATTTCATGCATTAAAGAAGTACATTGTATATTTCCTGCATCTACAGCCCTTTTTGGACAGGATTAGTTTTACATGGCGAGGTGGGGCAGGGATAGGGTTAATCATCACAGGACAACTGTAATCCACTTGGTCAAGAAATTCATTATAAACCATATTAGAAATCATTTATGGGATTATTAATATACCATAACTTAGCCGGTTGTTTTATAGCAAGTACAAGCCACAGAAATGTTTACTACACAGAATAAAGCTTTCAGACGAGACTAAAATCACTGAGGCACTCTGGTATTCATTGCAATACTCCACCTATTCCATCTCAAACTGTCTGTCCCTCATATGTATAACCCCCAGCTGTTTGGGGTTTTCTTTAAACATCTGTATCCAGAGCAGAAGTGATGATTGTGAAATTTTAGCAAATGATAAGTTGTGCATTCTTGCTCTAATAGCCTTGATTCACTGATACAGGTTTAGAGTTAGCGAGGTTAAGCTGTGTCTGTGTGAGTGTCACTCGCTGAGCCAAGTAAATCGGGGGGGGGGGTGTACTAGAGCTGCACTAATCCCTCTCTATACCTCAGACTGAGTGAGAGTGTGCCTGTGTGTGTGTGTGTGTGTGTGTGTGTGTGTGTGCAGGGCTCAGACAGTCGTCCAGATACACACACTCACATTCAGACACAAATATGGACATTGGCTCACCGTCACACACTGTGACCCACAAGCTCCTCTCAAAACACTGGGAGAATGGAATTCAGCACCACAATCCTTTACTCTCTCTCTCTCTCTCTCTCTCTCTCTCTCTCTCTCTCTCTCTCTCTCTCTCTCTCTCTCTCTCTCTCTGTCCTTTCTTCTCTCATTCTTTTTCTCACTGCTTTTTTCTTTCACTTTTTTCTTTTTTCTGTTTCTATTTCTCTTTTGCTTGGTTCTTTCATTTTTCTTTCTATCTATTGCTCACTCACACTGTCTCTCTCTCTCTCTCTCTCTCTCTCTCTCTCTCTCTCTCTCCACTCTTGTACTCTGAACTACATAGTCTTAATGTTATGGCTGACTGGTGCATGTAGTATTTAAAAGATTAAAATCACTGGTAAAACAAAGACAGGCTTCAAATGGAGAAACTGAAATGTGAATTTCTGAGAGAAGACGGTTAGTCCACAGCATCCGAGAGAGAGCGATGTCGGCCTATCATTTTGAGAAGTGATTTGAATATGCAAATCTGTCCACGCGAACCTCCTTTTTTTATCGAAGATGAAAAGGTGCCGTGGATATGTTTCGCTACATCATCACGCTCAGGGAATTAAGCACCTGGCTTCTAGAGTGTGTATTTATCAGATCAGGAAGGAAATTGGCAGCGAATGTGGAGTTGTGTAAATGTAGTGGGTTTGATTTTCAAATTTCACATTGCTTTTTATCTTTCCATGAAGCCCCGCCCCCTTTTTTTAAAGAGACAGTACTGCTTATAGTGAAGGTAAAAGTGCTAAAACACATTAGCAGTGATAACAATGACCGATCCTGATCTACACGCTTAAAATGATGGTTCTACAAGGGTTCTTCAGTTAAGAAAATGGTTCTATATAGAACCCTGAACAAACTAAGAACAGTTTGCATGACTAAAGGGTTCCTTGAGCTAAAGAACTTTTCTGATCGGTTCTAGAAACATCAACCTTTAACCATGACAAAGGTTCTTCAAGTATTCAGGGTTCTACGTAGAACCATTCCCTCTATAATAAAGAACCCATGTAGAATCATCATTTTTAAGGGTATACATTAAGGGAACACAGATTGTGGTACCTTTAAATGTATGTTTAAACTGTTTGTACCTCTTTTAAACAATACATGTGCAGTACCTTTTTCTTCTGAGAGTGTATTAAGTTTTATAACAGGCATCCTCTCCATTTTCACTCAGGAACTGGTTGGTCTTATCGGGGAGGGTAGTTGAACAGTGTTAATCCATGTGTGCTGAAGGCTGTGTAATTGTATTAGTTCAAACGTGTGACTACTTCCTTCAGCTCAGATTAGAATTCAT
>NC_089818.1:9290480-9295480 GCF_029633855.1 Hoplias malabaricus
CACACTTTTTTGCAGCTGTCTCCGCAGGTGGAGGTTACTTTAGCTTAAACGCGGTAGTTTACACGCTGACGGAAGGAAGGTATACAGAGGAGAGGGTTTGGTTTCCATGGCTACTGTTCAACCCTGAGTATGTGGCGAGTGAGTAAATGAGTGAGTGAGTGTATGTCATGGTCCAGGCACAGATAGAATCAGTAAACTGAGCCAGCCATTCGCTAATGACACGTATCATGAGCTTTCACTCTATTTCTCTCTTGTGCACACTCTCTCCCCCACTCTCTTTCTTCCTCTCTTTCTCGCTCTCCCTCTCTGTCATTTCCTTTTCCACCTTTATGTTCTCAACTCAAGCAAGTCATGTTGGGGTATATGGCCAATCACACCACACACTCTTTCTCTCTCTTTTTCTTTCTTTCTCTCTCTCTGTGTCTCTCTCTCTCTGTGTCTCTCCCTGTCTGTCTCTCTCTCTCTCTCTCTCTGTCTGTCTGTCTGTCTCTCTCTCTGTCTGTCTGTTTCTCTCTCTGTCTGTCTGTTTCTCTCTCTGTCTGTCTCTGTCTGTCTCTCTCTCTCTCTCTCTCTCTCTCTCTCCCTGTCTGTCTCTCGGTCTGTCTGTCTGTCTGTCTGTCTGTCTCTGTCTGTCTCTCTCTCTCTCTCTCTGTCTGTCTGTCTGTCTGTCTGTCTCTCTCTCTCTCTCTCTCTCTCTCTCTCTCCCTCTCCTCTCTCTCTCTCTCTCTCTCTCTCTGTCTGTCTGTCTGTCTCTCTCTCTCTCTCTGTCTCTCTCTCTCTCTCTCTCTCTGTCTCTGTCTCTGTCTCTCTCTCTCTCTCTCTCTCTGTCTCTGTCAATTCAATTCAATTCAAGGTGCTTTATTGACATGACAAATTAGTTACATTTGTATTGTCAAAGCCTGGGTTACAATTTAAAATTTAAGAAGAACATAAACATTGAATTAAACAATAAAATATTGAATTAAATAAATACAGGGGGTAACTTTTTAGAACTTGGAAACACTCGGCAACATTCACCACAGTGACCGGAACTGGGGGAAAGGTTATATATGGTGTGTGTGTGTGTGTGTTTGTGTGTTTGGGTGTTTGACAGGGTCACTCACTGTCCCTTTTGCGATGGCAGGCGAGGACGTATCGGGCTGCGAGAGTGCAGCTCTCTCTCTGTTCTCCCAGCAGATACGGGAGTCTGTCTGTGGGGGTCAGGGCTGTGAAGGACGGGTGTATTTCACTAAATTTAATGTAGAACTCTTTGCGGAGCTCAGTGTACTTTGGGCATTCTGTGAGGAAGTGCAGCTCTGTCTCAGGTCGACTGAAGCCGCACTGCTGGCAGAGTCTCTGCTCCTGAGGCAGCCAGGTCTGTCTGTGTCTGCCCGTCTCTATGGCCAGACCGTGCTGACTGAGTCTGTACCTGGTCAGGGTGGTTCTCAGGTCTCGGTCAGTCACTGTGCTGAGGTACTGTGCCACAGTGTACTGCCGCTTTAGGGCCAGATAACATTGCATTTTACTCTGTGATTTAGTTTGAGTTTCCCAATAGTGTCTGTACTGTTCTTTTATTCGTGCAGTAATTTGGTCAGGTCTGATCGGATCTGCTGAGTTCTGGTCCTGAGCTGATTGAGGGTTAGTGTGTGTTAGTGGGGGTGTGTTAGTGTGTGGTAGGGAGGGTGGTGAACTGTAGCTCAGGACCAGCTGAGAGAGGCGACTGTGTTCTTTGCTCAACTCTTGGTGCTGCAGGGCTTTGTAACGGTACGAGTGGGGGTCGCTGTGTTTAAGGTGTGTCCAGAATTTGATCGCCCTTGTTTGTATCTTTATAATTAATGGATATTGGCCTAATTCTGCCCTGCATGCGTTGTTCGTGGTGCTCCTGTGCACCTTTAGAATGCTTTTACAGAACTCTGCATGCAGGGTCTCAATCGGATGTTTGTCCCATTTGTTAAAGTCTTGGTTTATGAGCGGACCCCACACTTCACTGCCATAAAGAGCGATGGGTTCAATTACAGATTCAAATAGCTTTAGCCAGATTCTGATTGGGATTTCTGCAGGAATGTGTTGTTTTATGGCGTAGAAAGCCCTGCGTGCTTTTCCTCTCAGTTCATCTCTGTCTCTGTCTCTCTCTCTGTCTCTGTCTCTCTCTCTGTCTGTCTGTCTGTCTCTCTCTCTCTCTCTCTCTCTCTCTCTCTCTCTCTCTCTTTCTTTTTCTTGTCTTTAAAGCAGGTATACAGCAGCACTAAAACTCATCAGCCAAACCCACCGATGCTAACACAGCCCTGCACTAAGAAATGATCTATTTACCTGCCACTGAAATGTGTTTATTTAAACTTCAGCAGCTTAAACCGGCTCAAGCTGCTTAGGCAGCAAACAAGCATCGGGGGGCTGTTCAGTAACAGTAACCTGACAATCTCTGAAGAACATATCAGGCTGTGATTCTTGGGAAATTCACGCAGAAGATGATTATTCATTGATGCTGTAATAACCTTTCATTAAACACGTACACACTTGTTTTTATAGAGTGTTGGAACATAGCGTCCTTTTGGCCATTCCTTGTCAAATTAATTTTTATGGTGAATTTCTAAGCACGTTTTATTCCATTCATTACACATTTACTGTTTATTTATTGACCTAAACTTTCTGGGAAAATAAATCAATTGCATGTATTCAGATGTTATATAGCTTTGATAAATTAGGGTTTTAATGTTTGCTTTAGAGCGGCACGGTGGTGCAGAAGGTAGTTTTGCAGTCACACAGCTTTAGGGACCTGGAGGTTGTGGGTTCGATTCCTGCTCCGGGTGACTCTGTGTGAGGAGTGTGGTGTGTTCTCCCTGTGTCTGTGTGGGTTTCCTCCTGGTGACTCTCTGTGAGGAGTGTGGTGTGTTCTATCTGTGTCCGCATGGGTTTCCTCCAGGTGCTCCGGTTTCCTCCCACAGTCCAAAAACACACGTTGGTAGGATTGACAACTCAAAAGTGTCAGTAGGTGTGAGTGTGTGAGTGAATGTGAGTGTGTGTTGCCCTGTGAAGGACTGGCGCCCCCTCCAGGGTGTATTCCCGTCTTGCGCCCAATGATTCCAGGTAGACTCTGGACCCACCGCGACCCTGAACTGGATAAGGGTTACAGATAATTGATGGATGGATGTTTGCTTCAATGCCAAAGACCTTTGCACAGTGTGTGTGTCTGTGTGTGTGTGTGTATGTATATATATATATATATATATATATATATATATATATAGGTAATACGTATGTTCATTACATATGTACGTGTAATCTTAACAACTATCAAGATAAATATTTATAAATAAAAAAAAATTGTGGCTCTGTATTCCCCTGATTTTCCATACATAATCAGGACATTCTTTGTTCAAGGAAACAAGCAAAAAAACGTGCATACACCATTCCCAGCGTCGCCCCCTGGAGCCACGTCCTCCGCAGCAGACTCTGGCGGCCGGTGTCCCTCCCTTTAATGTCTCTTATCTCTCAAACCAAATAATCCTGGGTAAGCCATAGCCACTGGAATTCCACCAATGCAGTGAGCCATGGGGAAAGTGCTCTGCTTCTACTCACCTGTGACCACCTCACCTGAGCCCCCCAACCTCCCACCACGCTTGCTCCTGATCTCACACACACACGCGCGCACACACACACACACACACACACACACACACACACACACACATACACACCTTGATTTCTGAAGAGTAGAAGTAGAAGGGATTGTTTGGTGAGAATTAAAATATTTGGGGATTAAATTGATGATTTAAAAAATCAGGTTTAAACACTTTACTGCTTGTTTTAATTGGCTTGTCACTGTTGTAGATGCTGTTATTAATAGTATTTGGACTTCTAATGCATGCTAGGACTGTTTTTAATCATGTTAAAATGGGTTAATGCATTCTGATGCATCTGTACTGTGTCTGTTTCATTTCATCAGGAGCTTTTTCAGTGATAGACACTAAATCTCACCTACCCCCCACCCTCCCTTGTTGCTCACCCTCCCGCTCCATCACTCTGTGGCTGTAAATGGCTCTTCCCTGTCATCATCATTACAGGGCTGATTACCTGTCATTAGGGTTCATTAAGGGCTATCTGGATGGCGGCAGGGGACAGCAGAGCGGCCCCTTGCCCTGCCCTGCCTGTCAACACCTTAGCTCATCCGTCCTCTGAGAAAGCCTGATCTGTGGCGCGCACACACACACATTCATCCACCCAAACAACTGTCCACAAAGCCCCAATGTCTTAGCAGTTGACATTAAAGCTGTGATTTAGCCCCTAAACCAATGCGTGTTCGGCGTTCTACGTCTTTATGCACACAGCTTATATAACCTTTGAAAAGGCTGAAATAATAAGAGATGCTCAGAAACAGCTGCACATTTAGATAAGGTCAGGATGCTTAAGGTCGAGAGTCTGCCTCTGGGGATGTAAAGATCTGTAGTAATTGAGCTGTGGAACTGCATTCTCTGCAGTACATTTGGAATAAGAGTTGTGTTTGTGACACAGAACCTGATCTCACTAATGCTTTTGTGAATGACATCAGATCCTCTCAGCAATACTCTGGCGTCTAATGTAAAGCCTTTCACTATTCACTGCAGTTTCAGATGAGACTGAATATAAGAATCAAAACAAAAATCAGAGCAAAGAAGGCGTGAGCAGCATGCCTCGGTTCAGCCACAGGGGGCGCTGTGTTAACAGGCTATTCCTTGCCTTTTGGCTCGAGCCAAAGTTGTTAAACCACGGGGCTGAATTATAGGTGATTTTACTGTCTTGCCGATTACAAGAAAGATGTGTGGCCTGTGCTTTGTTGTTGTTGTTTTTTTTACCCAGAAGTTCATTCTTTGGCTACAGCTAGATCCTGTGTCTTAATATCTCTCTCTCTCTCTCTCTCAATTTCTCTCTCTCTCTCTCTCTCTCTCTCTCTCAATTTCTCTCTCTCTCGCTCTCTCAATTTCTCTCTCTCTTTCTCTCTCTCTCTCTCTCTCTCTCTCTCTTTCTCTCTCTCAATTTCTCTTTCT
>NC_089818.1:9300480-9342980 GCF_029633855.1 Hoplias malabaricus
TGGATCATTCTCAGCACTGCCGTGACACTGATGGGTTTAAAAACACCAGCAGCACTGCTTTGTCTGATCCACTCTTACCAGTACATCACACACTAACCCACCACCACCACCACATCAGAGGGACTCTATCATGCACTTTGTCTCTCTCTCGTTCACTGACTCACTCTCTCCCCTTCTCCCTTTTCTCATTCATACATTCTTTCACAATCTCTCTCTGTCACTCTATCCAGCCCTCTCTCTCTCTCTCTCTCTCTCTCTCTCTCTCTCCCCACCTCCCTGTTTTCAAGAAAAACCTCATCCATGTTTTCATTAGTGCTGTTTATGTAACACTCCCTATGATCATATATCTTCACAGCCATCCACAGGATGCAAATTCTCACAAATTTATACGAGCTCACACTTTGAAGAACCCAGTCGATGAGTCTAGACTGAATGTCATCCAGAAACACCTTAATGAATATATTGTCCCCCCAGCATGAAATCATTCATTCTCCATCTTGGAACGCACTCAGCTGTATCCTTTTCTTCAGCCTGACATCAGAGAAGTCTGTGTCCTTTGTGGTCCAGTATTAGATTCAGAGATGCCGTTTGATCACAGGTAAAAGACAGAGTGGAATTTATTCCCAGTTTATATCACTCAGTTTGTATAAAATATGAATTTGTCTCCAACTTTTTTAACAGAAGGTGCATGTAGGATCTCTGATAGTTGGGGAAATATGTGTTTCTCAGTGTGTGTGTGTGTGTGTGTGTGTGTGTGTGTATACGAATGGATCACTCTCTGCACTGCAGGGACACTGACATGGTGGTGGTTGTTGCACTGAAACAAGTGGATCAGACACAGCAGTGCTGCTGGAGTTTTTAAACTCTTTGTCCACTCACTGTTCACTCTGTTAGACACTCCTACCTCATTGGTCCACCTTCTAGATGTAAAGACACCCACATATTACCCGTTGTGTGGCAGTCCTGTAGGGGTCCTGGACCATTGAAAAGGATGGTGAAATGGGGATAAAGAAGTATGCAGAGAAACAGATTGATTACAGTCTGTAATTGTAGAACTGCAAAGTTCTCTTTTGAAGCCAGTTGGTGTTTGTTGGTGGCCTGTACGTATGAGTGGTTAGCCCAATATATTCTTTGTAAATGAGTATCACAATATTGTTATTTGCGATACTGATAAAAGAAGAACAATTGACGTCTTTGACCACATCAGGTTCAATTTGTTGTGAGCAGTCCGGCTTGGTGCGTAAATCTCACACTTGCTTTTGAGGTTAGAATACACCTTAGATGTGCAGAAAACCTGCTATGGGTTTCTCAGTCTGGACCAGGATTTTTCACTCTGCCCTGGTGGTCAACAACACCTTCCCCTAGCTCTTCCAAGCCTTAACCCTACCACCTTTCAGCCGGTGATGGATAACAATGGCGGCTGCTAGAGCTATGTTATCATAGCTGCGGGGCTAGTTTCCTCATGGTGTTGATACAGTCCAGGTAGACGTTGATCCTGACCTCATTCCACACAGCTAGCCCCTCAGATTATAAGCTTATGAAAACACCAGGGTTATGATGGCTGTGTATCCTGTTTCAAATGACTGTGCTGGAAAAAAGGAAAAAAAAAGCGACTGTTGACCAAAGCTAAAGCTGGCCATCCCTGGCAATTGGCCTCGATTGGCTTTGTTGAACGGATAAATATTAGAGCTGGATTATCCTAATCGGCCCGGAGGAAATTCAACACGCCGCTTCAGCGAGGATGTAGCGTGGAGGTGTGTGGAAAATGAAATCAACTCATGGGACTCAGAGACAGAGGGGGCAGCACAAGGGGTCTGATTCATAAGCCCACCAGCCCAAGGGCCCCAGTGCTGGCTGATCCTCAAATCCCCCCGATGGAGACAAGCAGACGCAGTCTAGGGACCTGCTGTTGGGACAGCAGGGTTTAGATAAGTGTGTGTGTGTGTGTGTGTGTGTGTGTGTGTTTATGAAAGCATGTGTGAAGTGGGGGCTATGAGCAGGATCTGACCTTGGTCTGATCCCCAAGTGAAAACTGAAGTGTAGGTTCATTCAGTGGCAAAGGCGTGTCCAATGTATGGAACACTGTGTTTAGAGAAATACTACAGATTCACACAATTTCCCTTCTTAGGATGCAATGAAGCAGCTGCACATTAGCCCAAGCTCACCATGCCCAGGGGTATAATGTCCCTCGGTTTTGGGCTGTGGAGCAGCAAGGTATACCTGACCTCGCAAACACCTAAACTCCACCAAATCCTCACAGCCATGTTACAGCCTTCCCAGACTACTGCAGCAAAGGATTACACACGTTTATGCCATTTCTTTACTGCTGCAGTGTGCTCACAGTGCTTCGTATTCTTTCCACAGCCGGCTGTGAGCCCATCCCGGAGCCCATTGCTGAGCAGGAGGAGGAGGACCCGGCCTTGCAGCAGGAGGCCACTGCCAAGTTCATCAAGAAGAAGCAGCCGTCCAAGAAAGCGAAGAGCAAGACTGGTAAGACGCAGCTGGAGTCTTTTCTGGAGGTTTTTCTGCGTTTCTCTGTGGTTCATTCCTCAGCAGTTCTGGGGTACTCTGTTGCCCTCTGTGTGTTCAGGCATTCTTTACTGGTCCATCTGGTTCTACTCTCCTCCCCCCTGGCCTGATTGGGCATAATAGCGGGCGAATTGCAATTTTTCCGGCCATTATCAAAGCCGCGATTTTGCTGCGGTGCTCCAAATAGTTTTTTTAATCAAATGAATTAAAGCTGTGTGCCTAGTATCTGAGCAGAGGTCGAGGAGGGAGGGTGTGTGTGTGTGTGTGTGTGTGTGTGTGTGTGTGTGTGTGTGTGTGTGTGTGTGTGTATGAAGAGGGAGAGCCTGCGAGAGAAATAATAGGGCGAGAAAGCATTTTCCTCAGGGATAGAGAAGAGGATTAAAAAAACGTCCTCAGATGAAATACATTTTCCTTTTTTTTTTTTTTTTGGGTTGTTGTTTTTGTTTATCATGTTTTTGCTTGTTCTTATTCATTCCACATCATCTATAACAGCAGAGTGTTTCCATGTGTTTAGGTGGCTCCATATGTAGCATGTGTTCAGTGAGGTGTAGTTTTCCTAGTAGTACAAACCTTCCAAACAGAGACTATACGATCCTGGGAAAGCTCATCTTATCCCGCATCTGTACATTTGCTTCCCATTGACCCGGGGTCTGACTCACAAAGCCGATTCAACTCAGACCAGGTTTCAGAGTTTCAGCTTGACAAAATCGAACAATGCCAGCAGCCATTATCTCCTCATATGATTACGGAGAACAGCTTTCTCTGTTGAGGTGGAGTAACTTTAATCCATGTGAAAATCCATGTGCACTTGAAAATTCGGTGGTAACCAAGGTGTGAAGTGTGTGAAACGGTAAGTTCAAACCAAACATCTGCAATCCTTGTAGTGTCATTCAGTCCTGTCGACTCTGTATCTTATTAGTGAATCAATGCAACCAAAGTAGAATCAGATTCAGATTCAAATAACTCCAGGGTGATCATTATTAAAAGTATTATTAATAATTAAAAATGACCGTTCATCCAAAGAAATAAGACAGCCATCTAACACCCTTCTCGAAACACCAGAATTACATTTTACAAACTGATATCACTTCTACGTTAGTGGTTTACTTTAAAATACATCATCGGAAGAGAGTTTTCCAAGTTAAACCACAACATATCACTCTACAAAGTACTGCTCCACTGCAGGAAGCGAGGAAGCTTGTTTACACGCTGTGTAAATTGTTGTATCGTTTGTAAACAGGTTATACTTTTTCAAAATGGCTTCAGTTAAAGCGTAGCAAATTTTAAAGCTAGGTAGATTTCATACATGAATATAGAAATGAAACTGGTGTCATAAAATAAGTTTTAACCCTGGTATTTCTGGTCTGAGCAACATCTCTCATGAAGTTTAACATCAGTAGATGGTATCAGTAAATAGGTTCTGATTTGAGATTCAGTCAGAGCTTTCTTTAAAGTTGGGAACTTCAAAGAGTTCTGTATTTTCAAAGATTGACAAATGTGGTTGCCCACAAGTTCTGCAAAGTTTGGAAATGTGGAAAACACATATGTGTGTGTGCGTGTGTGTGTGAGCGTACACGTTTGAACAGGCTCGATGCACATGCCTTAATGTAGTCAATCCACCCAGGCGTCGCGGCTAACGAGCAGCACCGCACTCATGAGGTAAAGGAGGTTGGGCGGTATTGGATCATTAAGACCCCAAGCACAAACACACACACACACTCGAGCAGTGCCTCAACTTTTAGCAGTTTAAATGACACCCGCATGTGTGTTTACAAACCGTCGGCCTCCAAGAGAATCCAATTAAACCAACGAAAACACAATAAAAAGAAAAACAAACATCCAAAACAAGTGCACTTCCCTCAGCGAGGCCAATTAGAGGCTATGCCACACAGATCGCGAGGGGTGATGCAATCGTGCATCGCTTTAATATGAACCAGGGAGCACTCACAAAGAGAACGGGGCCCAATTTTAAATTCGATTATGTGTTCCTCAGACATGCAGGCTTCATTTTTCTCAAAAGGTAAAAGCAAAATCGCAAGATAAATAAATCCCTCTACCAGGATGGTGTAAAAATCCAACATGGGTCCAAATGGGTCCACTTAACGGAAGATTGGGTTTCAGACTGTCACATACTAGAAATTTATCAGCAGCATATCCAGTATCAGAAGATGAAAGACCTCCGTGGAATTTTTCGGAAGACCCGAACAGCAGTGTATTGGGAATGTTCGGATGTCCAGTTTCATTCCACTCTTTTAAACCCCACTAAGGGCCTTCGGTGGTGCTGACCCTTCACTGATGAGAGCGGGGCTCTTTTAAACCTTAGGCCACCCAGCAGAAAGTAGGTTCATAATGGGCTTATTCCCCTGTCATTTATTTAAATGGGTTTTGTATGAGGATTTAGAACAAGTATTCCTTTTTGATCCGAGTGAGCATAGGTTTAATTCATTGCTTTGGAACCCTTTTGAATATCCGTGTCCAGATTTTCCCCCTGTACTGGTATTGATGTACTACCAAGTGACTTGTTTAAACAAGTTCACAAATTGCTTTCCATAAATCCGCTCAAAATATGTGTAAAAGTGAATGTTTAATGTATGAAAGCTTAAAGAAATTATAAGAGCATTTCTTTCTGAAGACGGAAAAACACAAGGCACACGGAGGGTATTTATTTTCACAGTGTTTCTGTGTCGCATGGAAACAGTTTCAGAAGTTTCTTAAAGTTATGTGTGATGCCAGAATCCAACATGGTATTTGAGTGATTAGTGGTTAACTAATTGTTATGAATGTATATTATTTACTGCATTGAAGGTATCAGATTTACAGCTCTCCTGGATGCGGACGTCTCATGAAACTCCGTGCAGACGGTCTGAACTGCTTTTGCTTCTCTTCCTTCTTTGGATCTCAGCTGTGCCAAATAAACAAAGACCCCCCACCCCAGTACTTCCCATTAAAAAAAAAAAAAAAAGGAGGGAAGCTGAGACACATGAAATGGGCTCCTCTTGCATCCAGGAACACAGAGGCAAAAGAAAGAAAAACGGAAGCAATTAATCCCTAATTAGTCTTGTTTGTAATGCGGATCTTCAGACGAGGCCGGCGTGGTTTTTACGGCTTTGTAGAAGAGCCAGGTATCTGTCTAGACTCGCCCTTCAATAGCCCACCTCCACCCATCACAGAGGGAACGATTTATAAAGAATTTCACAGGTTTCCCTCCACAACACTCCTACACTGAGCTTTCTCCTCCTTGCTGACAAAAAGATAATGAGGGAGAAGCAGGCTCCTAACAGGGTGCAGGACGGGCAGGAAGCATCTCTAATGGAGTTGAAAGGCTTCAAACAGTGGCTTTGGATGTGAGCTGTTGCACTCCTTGGGCAGAACACATGAAAGTAAGATGAAACAGACATGAAAGGGAGAGTGTCTCTTTTTTTTTTTTTTTTTCTTTCTATTTCCATCCCACCTCCCAACCATACACACACACACACACACATTAGCCCACCTACGATTAAAGGCACTCACATGAATTGGGGTGACGCCCTGAGGACCTGTCCACTTATTTTCTTATGCTATGTCCGTCATGACATGGGTATTCATAGGTAGTTTCGGTATTCATGGTACCTACACTTCTTGGCTCTACTCTCTGTTTGGTCCCTGGTCCATGGTTGGTTTTCCATTTCCACAGGGAGTGTCCTGGTCTTTCGTCAGCCACTGATCCAGCATTTGAACCTCTTCAGAAGACCACGGCTTTAAATTCACGGATTAAATCATGGTGGCTACTGTAGCTTAGAGATTTTAAAAATGCCTGGATTTCCACTGCATGGTACCTACAATACTGTACTTGACTGGTCCTGGTCCTTGGAACCGTGTACGTTTTAGTAACTGCTCTCTCATGGTTCCAATTGAACCGAATAGGGATTAAACTGTGACCTGTAAAACTTGGAAAGCACTGATTGGCCAGAATTACTTGTCAGTCACGAAATGCAGATGTCCAGCACAATCTCGCCATCTGTAAAATCTCCAGTTGCAGCAGAGATCACATTTGTTTTTATCTGACTCACAACTGCAGCTTGTAAAGTTACGCTGTGGTCTTTTGAAGAGGTTCAAACACTCCTTGGATCAGTGGACGACAAAAGAATCCAGCGAGATCTGGAAGCTGCAACAAGGAGGGAAGAACTCTACTGATCTGTCTGAACTTAATGACAGAGCCCAAACAACAACTACAACATTCCAATACACGATGAGTAACCAAAACGCTACTGCCGCTGTTGTCATGATTTCCAAAGCACGCTGTTCTCGTTAGAGACAGGTTTTTGGGCGGTGGCACAGTGGCCTACAGCTGCTCTGGAACATCCCATTCTGTTGGTCAATGCTTTTCATTCAGCACAAGTCAGTACCTCTGGGATGTGTTGGATTGATGTTTTTGATCCTAATCACAGTCAATAAAGTTACAGAGCTCAACATGGAGCTCAGATATTCCTTCAGACCTGCGCTGTGTTTGTGCTGCACAGCTTTTTTTGGCAGCATGCAGGATCAGAACCTCCAGTGGGGCTATGGATATTTTCAGCACCACAGCACTTCACATGAAGCTTATGTGGCTATCACCGAAATCAGTGTCATCTGCTCCGGTTGTTAATCGTCTGCAGGGTTCTCCGGGGAGTGATAGGGAAGTGAAAGAGAGCTTACAGCAAAACAGATGCTAGACAGAGAGGCTAACGCCAGGAGGGGAAGTGTCTACCCGAGGCTTGTGTTTTATGGCCGTGCTGTCATAGCTTGGGGGGTGGGAGTCGGAGTTAGCAGGTACATGGAGCTCCTCACAGGGAGACAACGCAGCCAAACACTTTCAAACTCCACCAGTCACTCTGGTTTCGTAGGCTCGTATTTTACACACATGTATGCTAAGTCACTTAATGGCTAAAGGACTGCTGAGGGGTGGGGTGGGGGTCTTATCGTTAGAAATCAAATGTGCAAAACAGCAAGAAGAGAGTCACAAACCAGACTCACAGCTGAAGGTCTGTAAATGCAATGCATTGTGCTGTTGTGACTCTGGAGTCTAAGCCTAGATTTGAATGTGAAGTTAACCTTAACCACTGGTAACATACAGAATACATGAGGGCTGATGTTTCCACACATGTTATACATGATATAAAACAGGTAACATTCTTCCGTGCCCTATGGCTGGAATAAAAATGCAGAGCAATCCCAGGCGCTCTTGACTTTATATTAAAATGATAAGAAGAAAAGAACCAGGTGACTGAACGAGGGTAAGGCTTTCAGCCGCAGTTAGCCCGTGTTTTAATTGTGGCGTTCAAAGGACTGCATTTAGACGTCATTACTAAACTGTCCACAGGTGTGTGTGTGTGAGGGACTGGGTGTGTGTGTGAAAATTGCCACAGGTGTGTGTGTGAGTGTGAGACTGGTTGAGTACGTGAAATTGTCCACAAATACATATCAGTCACGAAATGCAGACATCCAGCACAAACTCGCCATGGGTAAAATCTCCAGCTACATCAGAGACCACATTTGTTTTTATCTGACTCACGACGGATCGGTGGCAGATGAAAGAATCCAGCAAGAGCTGGACGCTGCAACAAGGAAGGAATAAACTTTACCAAACTCTCCAAACAACAACAACAACATACGAATACAGGATGAGTAAACAACATGTTACTGCTGCTGTTGGTGTGATTTCCAAAGCATGCTGTTCTCAGTAGAGACAGGTTATTGGCGGTGGCACACTGGCCTATAGCTGCTCTGGAACATCCCGTCCTATTGGTCAATGCTTTTCATTCAGCACAATTCAGTAGCTCTGGGATGTGTTGGAATGGTGTTTTTGATTCTAATCGCAGTGGATTAAAAAATATATAGAGCTCAACATGGTGTGAAAGTGTGTGAGTATGAACCCTGAATCACTGGATGTAAACCAGGAAGACTGGTAGCCTCTGGACCCACTGCGACCCAGATGAATGAAGATGAGAGTCTAAGAGTGTAACGAAGTGGAATGCTGTAGCCTATACTCCATTAAGTCTAACCTGACCTTAGCTGATGACGCTTGCTGCCTTGTAGGGTCTATATGACCGGTCCCTGACTGTCCAGGCTGTGGATCACTGTCGATGTGTTCCCCCCCCCTCCGATGATTAAGGCCTGATTTGCTGTATGTTTACCATATTGCTGTAATGTTTCTGTCATGTTTCTGGAATGTTGTATCAGATGGAGGGGCCTGATGCTTGCGGTGATTGAGCTGGTGTCAGAGATGTGGACAGTCTGCTGAGGTCCCAGGACAGGCTCCGTATGTTCCTGTTGGAACGGAGCCTAATGTTTTTTGCCCTGTGATATCAGAAAAGATCGGTGCGGCCGTCCCGCTCTGTCCACAGGCCCCATTAAAATCTCATTAACCGAGAGCGTCAGTTCCCCAGAAGGCAGTGGGAGCTTATGATGACTATCAGAGTCCTCCCCCTCACACAAACACACCACGACACACACATATGTACAGACTTCTCTCTCTCTTCCTCTCTTTCATCGTCTCTTTTCTTTCTCCTCTCTCAATTTCCCCTCTTTCTCTCCTTTATTCTTCTGTCATTATCTCTTTCATTACCCTCGTTTCTAGTCCCCTTTTCTTCTGCACTTTGACTATATTTCTTACTCTTTTTATGTCTTTCTTTTCTTTTCCATTGTCTTTTGGTCATTTCACTTTACTACCCTTTATTCCCTTTTGTTATATTTTGGTCTTTGTTTGAATTTCCTTAATTCATATTTTATTTTTATGTTCATTTTTAAACCCTTCTTCTCCCTTCTCTCTATTTTGTTATTCTACTTTCTCTCTCTCTCT
The DNA here is from genome assembly GCF_029633855.1 of Hoplias malabaricus. Classification (NCBI taxonomy): domain Eukaryota; kingdom Metazoa; phylum Chordata; class Actinopteri; order Characiformes; family Erythrinidae; genus Hoplias; species Hoplias malabaricus. The sequence goes on from NC_089818.1 coordinate 9,309,827, forward strand.
CTCTCTCTCCTCTCTGTTTTGTTATTCTACTTTATCTCTCTCTCTCTCTCTCCTTTTTTTGCTGTCTATGCCTTTCTGACTGTTGTTCTCAGTGTGACTGCAGGCTTTGTGTTGTAGATCAGATTCTCTCTCTCTCTCTCTCTCTCCTCCATCCTGAGAAGTGTCTGAATGTGGAGCAGTTTAATGGTCACTCATCAGGAACGGCACACCGGTACTTACTGCACTTCCACTTGTATTATTTTCAGTGGAACAGGACCTGATTAATGCACCAAGAAACACTGACCGGAGTCCACACACACACGCGCACACACACACACACACACACACACACACACATACACTCTTGCCGGCCTGAAGCAAGCCGTATCCTTTACTAAAACAAAACAAGCTGATTGGGAAGTGGGCCCTAGACAGCGTCCGAGAGTTTGCTCAGTAATAAAAGCTGCTTTCGTTTGACAAGTTTTGCTTTTAACAAGAGACCTTTAATTTTGTGAGAAGGAAGCAATGAATTGTAAAATATACTTTTCCAGAGCTCGGCCGTTAAGAGCTCTGTGAACCCCACTGCACCCTCCATCCACCCTTTCAATGACTAACACATGTGCTCTCCATCCTCCATACTACCTCTCTTCCTCTCTCTCTCTCTCTCTCTCTTTGTATATATACATCTATATATGCATTTTTTGTGTTTATATGTTTCCATATATGTCTCTCACTCTCTTACTGTCCCTTTTCTTCTCCTTTATTTGTCCTCCATTTCTCTTTCATTTATCTTTTGATCTCTAAGTTTTTCTCAACACTCTCCCTCACTCTCATTCTCTCTGTATGTTTTAACAAAAACTCTCTCTCTCTCTCTCTCTCTCTCTCTGGCTTTCTTTCTCTCTTTCTCGCTCTCTCTCTCGCTCTCTCTCTCGCCCTCGCTCTCTCTCTTGCTCTTGCTCTCTCTCGCCCTCGCTCTCTCTCTGGCTTTCTCTCTCTCTCTCTCGCTCTCTCTCTCTCTCTCTCTCGCTCTTTCGCTCTCTCGCTCGCTCTCTCTCTGGCTTTCTCTCTCTCTGGCTTTCTCTCTCTCTCTCTCTCTGTGTGTGTGTGTGTTTGTGTATGTCTCTTTCTTGCACACTGCTTGTTGTGTCTCACACATTGCATGGTCAACATTAATAGTATTATAATAGTAATACTCAGTCAGACAAATAAAATTGAACGGTCCTGAAATGGGTGTGTACACTTTTTTTAGCCAAAACACCTGCTCATCCGTCATATCACCTGAATTCAATAGTGGATTTGTCACCTTTGCTACAGTAGCCTCTGCTGGGGAGGCTTTAATCCTTTTGAGAAGAGAACATATGTGAGGTCAGATACTGATGGTGGGATCTCTCTCTCTCTCTCTCTCTCTCTCTCTCTCCTGTATCTGGTCAGTGTTGAGAGTTTGCTCGGCTGGCTGTTGTGTGAATAGGGGTCAGTATTGAGGTCAGCAGCTGAGGGGAGCGAGTTGTGCGCTGTCGGTTGCTATAAGATTGAACATGGGCTTCAGAGTGTGGGGGGTCAGTGGGGTCCCTATGGTGTGTGTGAGTTTCTTCACAGCTGTTCTGGGTCGCGGAGGCAGTGGGTGCGTATGGAGATGTGGGGGATTTGGCCCACGGCTATGGCTTATGGTTGTGTGTGTGTGTGTGAGCACTAGGGGGTTCCAGATGTACGGTGTGAGGGTTTTACTGTATGCCGCATTGTGTTCAGCAACTGCCAAATGTCAAAGATCAGCCATGAATTGAAGCACACATTTGAGAGGATTTTTGCGATTGATAAAATTGACTGTGATTAACCCAAATAAATTGATTCTTTTTCTGTATCTCTCTCTCTCTCTCTCTCTCTCTCTCTCTCTCTCGTTCTTTCTCTCACACTCCAGTGACCTTCCCCTCTCCCTTTTCTCATTCTCTTTTTTGTCTTCCCCTCACTTTCTTTCTTACTTTTTCTCTCCTCCCTTTGCCTTCACTCCCACACTTTATTTCTCTCCCTTATTCACTCCTCTTTTCCCCTCTCCCTCTCTCATTCCCCTTCCTCTGTTTTTCCTACTGGAGTCGGACAGAAACATATCTGTTCTTGTGTACAGACGTGATTAGTCCCCTTCGTTACCTTGTAAAAGCTGGGACTCGTTCCATTCAAAATATTGAGGGATGGAAATTAGATACATTTCCAGGTAGCCCCCACCCCCACAACTCACCCCCCCCCCCACTCCCCATCCCCTTCAGTAAAACCGCAGCGCGAAAAGGGTGTTGATGGCAGGGCTGTCGACAGATGTTTTTAATTGCATTAATTAATTATATCTGTCTCTGTCAGGCCGTTAAAGCCTCGCTCTCTGTGTTGGGGAGTGACACGCGTCCAGAGCTGGAGGAACGTTGCCAGGAAAGCGTCCGGAGCTCTGGTGGCAGGCTGCCATCAACACGTGTGACATGGAGCTCTGTGAGGAGTGTGGTGTGTTCTCTCTGTGTCTGCATAGGTTTCCTCCAGGTGACTGTCTGTGAGGAGTGTGGTGTGTACTCCCTGTGTCTGCGTAGGTTTCCTCCAGGTAACTGTCTGTGAGGAGTGTGGTGTGTTCTCTCTGTGTCTGTGTGGGTTTCCTCCGGGTGACTGTCTGTGAGGAGTGTGGTGTGTTCTCCCTGTGTCTGCGTAGGTTTCCTCCAGGTAACTGTCTGTGAGGAGTGTGGTGTGTTCTCTCTGTGTCTGTGTGGGTTTCCTCCGGATGACTGTCTGTGAGGAGTGTGGTGTGTTCTCCCTGTGTCTGCGTAGGTTTCCTCCAGGTGACTGTCTGTGAGGAGTGTGGTGTGTTCTCCCTGTGTCTGCGTAGGTTTCCTCCAGGTAACTGTCTGTGAGGAGTGTGGTGTGTTCTCTCTGTGTCTGTGTGGGTTTCCTCCGGGTGACTGTCTGTGAGGAGTGTGGTGTGTTCTCCCTGTGTCTGCGTAGGTTTCCTCCAGGTAACTGTCTGTGAGGAGTGTGGTGTGTTCTCCCTGTGTCTGCGTAGGTTTCCTACAAGTAACTGCCTGTAAGGAGTGTGGTGTGTTCTCTCTGTGTCTGTGTGGGTTTCCTCCGGTGACTGTCTGTGAGGAGTGTGGTGTGTTCTCCCTGTGTCTGCGTAGGTTTCCTCCAGGTAACTGTCTGTGAGGAGTGTGGTGTGTTCTCTCTGTGTCTGTGTGGGTTTCCTCCGGGTGACTGTCTGTGAGGAGTGTGGTGTGTTCTCCCTGTGTCTGCGTGGGTTTCCTCCAGGTGCTCCGGTTTCCTCCCACAGTCCAAAAACACACGTTGGTAGGTGGATTGGTGACTCAAAAGTGTCCGTAGGTGTGTGTGTGTGAGTGAATGTGTGTGTGTGTGTGTGTGTCTCTGTTGCACTGTGAAGGACTGGCGCCCCCTCCAGGGTGTATTCCCGCCTTGCGCCCAATGATTCCAGGTAGGCTCTGGACCCACCGCGACTCTGAACTGGATAAGGGTTACAGATAATGGATGGATGGAACATTGGTTTTAAATTATAGTTGGTTTCCTTAAGGTACATTTATATTCTCTTCTCCAGAAGGAGAGAGGAATGGTCGTAATCTTTCAGTATAAGACTGTGAAAATAAAAAGCACATCATATAAGTCCTGGAGATGAAATGAAGTGTATGAAATCAACGTATTTTTAAAATCTTTAATTAATGTAGAATAAGGTACAGTTATGTTCCCTAATTAAAGATACACCCTATGTGCCTTTGAGGGTACCACAACAGTGACAGATGTTCAGTGACATGGTGTACCCTCTAGTACCTGGATCGAGACTGGCACCACTACACGTTTGACACGGACCATTCTTTGTTCACGTCATTGCGTGAGTTCCGAGTTTTTCGGGGAGGCGAGTCAAGAAACCGTCAATCACGGCTACAGAAGCGATGTGTGTTGCTAACTGTTTTGTGTTCCAAAAAGAACTTGAGGTAATGTCAAGAGCATTTCCTCATATTCGTTCTGAAAGCTGCAGCAGCAGCCTTCGTCTTTATCTTCTTTGTGTTTTCATATGAGCGCCAGACAGCGTTCTGTTCTCCTATTGGTCATCGTCAAGGAACATGCCGTAGGAAATGTCAGACCATACTAGACTTTTCATCATGGGGTCATCCAGACGCCACTTTGCTGATCTTTGATTATGTCACGCTACAGGACCGTTACTCACCCCTGATGCTCAAATTCGGTTCCGACACTGGAAATGTACTGGATAACACTAAATCTGATCCCAGCATGAAGTCACTCACACTGAAACAAACAAATACACAAAAATTCACAGCTTGTTTTACTCACAAACTGCATTGGGCAATGAGGTGGTCAGTTTTGATAAGAGTAGACCAGGCTGGAGGCCTCTACGTTTAGAGAAACCAAACCCACTCAGCCCATATTATCAGATCTATTGTCTTTTGTTCACTAATCCCACTTCCTGATTATTCCTGTTGACCTCGGTAAAATGGTAGGCTCTGACGTACGGGTCAGCACGTCTCTTTCTCTCTCTCTCTTTCTCTCTCTCTCTCTCGCTCTCTCTTTCACTCTCTCTCTCTCTCTCTCTGTCTCTCTCTATCCCTCTCTCTCTCTCTCTCTCTCTCTCTCTCTCTCTCTCTCTCTGTGTGAGTGAGTGAGTGAGAGAAACAAAAGAGAAAAAATACATGCTGTGTTTGACAGTTTGCTCACAGAGATCCATGTTTTGCATCCAGGTCTGCATGCTCTGAACTTCCGTTCATCTTTGTACAACTAAACATGCCTGGAGGAGAACACTAGCTGCAGAACTTGAACAGATGCCTGTGATTATCCAGCACTGCACTGAAAGAAAAAGGCAGAAGGACCATGGCAAGGCCATCCTGAACTCTTATATCCTTAAACCTCCTCTTGAACTCTGGAGTCTACCAATCCTGATATAACAGCGTTTCCTAAAGCTAAGCTCACAGTAATGCATGGCAGATCTTTCAGTGCAATGCCCCACATCAGTCTTTGGAATGCTAAACCCCCCCTTAGTTCCGAAACGATATCTTACAGTTTCTCTCAACACATCCGGCTCTTTTTTTCGGATTCAGAGTGAGAAAAATCCTGTATAAATGGGGGGGGGGGGGGGGAAATCCCTCTCCACAGAGAGAAGGGCTAATTATGCACTCTTGCACTTCCGAACTTGGGTGGCTGTGGCATCACTATAATTCGAACTGGGAATCTCTTGCCGATAGTGTGAAACCGTAGACCCCTGCACCTCTTTGTAACCCCTACAAATCCCACAAATAGCAGCTAGATGCTAGTGTGGTTTTCTTTGAGCCTGCCTGAGTTATTCTTTAGTTCTAGTGTTCTTTCATAATTATTAATATCCTTCTCACACACGGGGTGAGGCCGATTGTACACCCGTGGGCTCCCGACTTTGGCACCTTTGAGATTCGAACATGGAATCTCTTGGAAACCTTAAACACATGCACCTCACCGTAGCTGCCCACACAATAAAAATGGAGATTGATGCCAGTGCCGTTCTGTTCAGTGCTTTCCTGAGTTATCCTACAGTTCCAGGGCTCTCTTAACCCATATATGTACATTCATTCCCAGGGAGATAACTGACATTTTTCCAGGCTTCCAATTGGGGAAACCCCCACCTGCCATCACTGCTTCCAGGCAGAGCTCTGGCACGTCTGCCTGTGGCTGTGGTGGCTGGAACTCCGTACAGATTTATGTCTGCCTGATGCTGATGGAGTTATTTGTGCAAGGCAATGAGGTTGCTTCTTGGAATTATCGGGAAAAAAAAATTCTTGGAAGCTCCGAACCCCTCTCGTAGCACTTGCCATCTATCTGTATACGTCTGTGTTTGTGTGGTTGTTTTCATATATTTCCAGGACAAAAAAGGCCCGACTAACATGACTAACCTCCAATGTCCGGACCAATAACATGGTTCGTGTTTCATTTCTGTAAAAATGAAAGAGCAAAGCCATTTCTTTTTGGTTCCTGAGGTTTAGGTTAAGATTTAGGTTTTGAAAACTCCTATTACATACAAGTAAATTGATATTTAAAATACATATGGGACATATTATTGCATATGTACTCTGCAAAATCAGAAACCACCTTTCATTGATTAGGCAGAGTGGAATTAATCGAGTTACATCTGTCCATGCCTCATTAGAGGTCTTTTTTCTTTATGAAATATCCATCCACATCCCCCTCCCCTTAATTTCCTTCCTTCATTTTTAATTATTTTATATCTAATCATGAATATTTAAGACAAATCACTTATTGAACATAAAATAAATTAAAATTGGTTTCCTACTTTGGCAAATTATATTTTTCATGGGCCATATTATTATTGTGTGTGTGTGTGTGTATGCATGCATGTGTACGTGTTTCCTCTGACAGGGTGTGTCAGTCTAAGTGGAAGCCCTGTTTCTGGTGTGTGCCTTTATAAATAGCCCAGTTTACCTCTCGTCCATGTTTATCGCTCTTTTTTTTTCTCCATGTGGTGGAAGCCTCCTCAGTTAGAGGGGTGATGTGCCTCGTGGGTATTACGGTTCTTCCACAGGAGCTCTGGCACCATGTGGGCTTTCCACACAAGACGAGGAATCCCTGATTAGAATGCCTCAGAGCGCTAGGCTAATTCACCCCAGCTACTTCAGTCACCCACACATGTCTAATTAGAGATGAGACGTCACCCTGTCTGCGAAAGCACCCTTAAAGACTGTTTATGGAGGATCCAGAACATCTCTCGGTAGAGGATAGAAAGCAGCCGCTGATTCTGTGACGTCTTAAGATTGAAATGGCTGTTTCAGCAGGTTTCCAGCAGGGATCCGGAACTATCCAAACAACAACTGCACGGTTCCTGAACGAGTTCCTGTTTTGCATTCCCTCCACTCGAAAACCATGACCATTATACAAAGTAAGAGACATGACGCAAACTGTGTACTACATGTATACGTTTTTTCCTCTGCCTTCTCTACTGTGTGCTGTACTCCTGTAAGGTGTACACAGCTTTTTGATGGACCTTGTCATTTCAAGATGACTCAAGCTCTCATTGAATGTCTGCTGAGCATTTTTCTGTCCACTTTCCCATCCTTTTGCTCATTATCCTTTCTCTCCAGTAAAAGATTTTGAAAAATCAGAGATGAGAATTATGTGAACTTTCATCTGATCAGCTGATATCACTATATCGTAATAGTACCTTACTGGATATCAGTAGGGCGGCACGGTGGCGCAGTCACACAGCTCCAGGGACCTGGAGGTTGTGGGTTCGATTCTTGCTCCGGGTGACTGTCTGTAAGGAGTTGGTGTGTTCTCCCTGTGTCCGCGTGGGTTTCCTCCAGGTGACTGTCTGTGAGGAGTGTGGTGTGTTTTCCCTGTGTCTGCTTGGGTTTTCTCTGGGTGACTGTCTGTGAGGAGTGTGGTGTGTTCTCCCTGTGTCTGTGTGGGTTTCCTCCGGATGCTCCAGTTTCCTCCCACGGTCCAAAAACACACGTTGGTAAGGTGGATTGGCGATTGGTGTGTGTGTGTGTGTTGCCCTGTGAAGGACTGGCGCCCCCTCCAGAGTGTATTCCCGCCTTGCGCCCAATGACTCCAGGTAGGCTCTGCGACCCACCGCGACCCAGAACTGGATAAGGGTTACAGATAATGAATGAATGGATATCAGTAGCTTAGTACACTACCCTCCAATCCCATAGGAATGTCCTGGCTCTCTGGATGACTGTGTTATACAGCCTCACTGTCAGGATTCTGCCAGTTGCATTCTGATTTCCTCTCTACCTTCATGTATATGCACTTGCACGTATCATTTTGCATTGGTTCCACTACTGAGCCGATGTGAAAGGCTTCTTATGTCATGCCAAAATAGCTGACTTGTGATTGGTCCTTTTGCGTGTGAAATTCCTTTTCCCGATGATGTACCAGACTCCCCCTAGAGAGTCTCCCAGGACAGTCTGGTGATGTGAGACTATACAGTGCTTAAAAGGTGTGTTTGTCTTCTGAAAGCTATGGAATTGTGGTATTCTCTTAACATCGTAAAGCAACTCTGTACTCTGGACAGTAACCATGTCCAAAACAGAGAATATGTTTGGCTGCTTCTACTTCCTCTTCACCTGTAAAATGCACCTTTTCTTTCTGGGAAATTGATGCCACTGGTGTATCTTTCACGTCAAAGGAATAGTGGAAACCCATGTGAGTATAAAGGTCAAGTAAAAAAAAATGTTATGAAATTAATTCATCCTTTTATTCACCTTCTGCAACCGTTTCATCTTGATCAGGGTCCTGTGCATCCAGAGTCCGCTTGTGAGAGCAGTATTAAGGAGCCTTTGTACAGCAGTTCTAGCAAGGTCTCACCTACCTTTACTTTGAGACACATCTGATGTCTACCCCCAAACACAGCAGCGAGTGGGGTTGGTTGGCTTGGTCTCATTTGTCAAATGTTTGTCCACAAACTGCAGAAGCATTTTTTCCCCCCTTCGTCCTGCTGCCAGGTCATGGATTTCCCTTACAGTATCCTCCCGTCTGGTCCTGGATCGTCTGAGTAATCCTCCTGTGGGCTGGTGTGTCTGGGCCAGGCGGTTGCGGAGGTCTGCAGTTCCCAGAGGCTGTGTGGGGTCAGCCGGAGGTTACCCACGCTTCCCCCTCCGCCACACATATTTCACATCTGATAAGCGCTGGCTGAGTAACCAGGCGAGATTGTGTGTCTAGTGGTATCGAGGACATGTGTGTATGAACATCTATACTGACCCTCTTTGGCCGGTCAAAGCTTCTGGCCACATAGGACCTTCCTGCCGGGGTAGTGCACTTGTTTTTTCCTCTCCTCTGCTCTTTCCACACGGATACTCCTGTAGCTTTTCTCGTGGAAGCTTCTATCATCCTCTTAACTTCCTCAGGGAGCCACATAATCAAATCCGAGTCGATTCCCTCGTACGATATAAACGAGTTTCAAATCCTTCTTCCCCAAAAGTTATAAACTGTGAAACATCTGCTGAAGTTTCCTCAGGCGCAAAACAGAGTGGTGCAGTGAACGCTCTTTTTTATGTTTATATAGGTTACGTAAACTGAAGGCTGCCGTTTATTAACCCTTTTGCCTGCCAACACTTTGATACTCAGTCCTCTCGTTTCACCTACAAAAGCAATGTCCTTCTCACTCATTTATAGATTAGAAAGAAAATATTCCTTGAATAAGGATTAATAAGATTAAGAAAGTAATGTGGCATAGACGCCGGCCGCACTTGTGGCCAGCCAGTGTGCCGTATCCTGCATAGCTATGTCAGGATTCAGTTTAACTTGGCAAACCAGTGCTTCTAAGATCAACACGGATTCCCAGTCCAGCCTGCCTTCTCAAACAGAAACCTCTACATCACACCCTTACTGTCCCTCTTCATCCACTCCTGGCTGGGATTATTTCCCTTGTATGAAGGGTGTAATGTTATTTATTGAAATAGTGACTTTGAAAAGCTGTACCGTTTATACTCATAACCTTTAAAAATCTACATGTACAGAGTCATTATTGTTGCTGTGCTGCAGGTTTCACTTGCATTACAGTACTCTTTAAACATAACCACATTTTTACATATGTTTAATGACATATATGTAGTGTTACATTAACTTTTAAATTCTAGTAAACTTGTGATGCTTAAAAATAATAATAAAAACATTGAAAGCCTGTTTCTGCCTCTTTGAAGAATGCAGATATTTTGTAAGTCATAAAAAGAAAAACAATCTCATAATTATCACTGGCTCCTTACTCACGATTCCCTACATTGCTCACTATATAGTGCACTATTATTCATTCATTCATTGTCTGTAACCACTTATCCAGTTCAGGGTCACCGTGGGTCTGGAGCGTACCAGGAATCACTGGGCGTGAATTCACTCACGCACTCAGACCTAAGGATACGTTTGAGTCCCCATTCCACCTACCAATATGTGTTTTTGTATTGTGGGAGGAACCCAGAGCACCTGGAGGAAACCTACGCAGACACAGGGAGAACACACCACACTCCTCACAGACAGTCACCCGGAGGAAACCCACACAGACACAGAGAGAACACACCACACTCCTCACAGACAGTCACCCGGAGGAAACCCATGCAGACACAGGGAGAACACACCACAGTCCTCACAGACAGTCATCCGGAGGAAACCCACATGGACACCGGGAGAACTGAGGATACGTCATGGAATATGTCATCAACAGACGGTGTTGCACAGTGGCAGCAAACAGAAATGAGAAGATGCTGGAGCATATAGACTACCTGTGAGCATTTGTGCTGTTGTCACAGACTATACACCAAATAGATAATAAAGGCTGAGTTTCCTCAGTGGTACAGACCACTGTATGCTCTCTGTGGATGTCGCCATTGCTCTTGCTCCTGTAAAACTAGATACGGCCACAGATGTCATCACCGTTCAGGCTGAAAAATCTACTATTCCCACTGCAAACTAATATTTTGGGTTCTGGAACCTATTTTTTTAGGTGGAAATGCATCAAATGGATTAAAATTAGGTTCGTGAACTGGAACGGTGCCTGCTCCATGTTGGTGGAAAAGCTCTAAATATCATGTGGGTTTTTACCAAAAACTGTAATGTATTATGGATATGCATTATCCTCTAGGGCACCTTGTTTGTAAACTACTTAATGTAGTGCACTATGGGACTATTTTTTATTATGTTTTCAGAATGAAAACGAATGTTTTCAAAACGAAATGAAGCTAACCCAAAACATTGCCCTATGGTGATTAGGGCATAGTTTCAAAATACTTTTTAAAATCAGTTTGAGGTTCAGTTCTCATTTGTATGTGATCTTAACTGATCTCATTACTAGGGCTAAATGAATTTATTTATTTATTAATTCATTCATTCATTATCTGTAACCGCTTATCCAGCAAAAAAAAAAAAAAAGTTGAGGAATAGCCAGCTGCTCACAGCTACTTCATAAAATACATTAATGCAATAAGGTCTGTCTTAATAATGCTAACAGTGGCCGTCTAGAGGAGGGCTCGCTCTGTGTGCCATCACTCATCTGAATCTAATATAAATCTCTGGCTGAATGGATTAAAATACTCTGTGTGAAGTGACACACTGCATTAAATGAGAGGTTTACAGTGATTTTCAGTTGGAACTTTAGTCGTGGAAGAATTGAGGGCCCCAAGCGAATGAAAATATTTTGTTATGATTCTATGATTTTTTCTGCTGTATTATTTTTCTGAAAGAACCATAAAATGCACTTAGAGCGCTTAGGCTTTTTTATCCACACTTTTCCTTTGTTTCTTTTTTCCAGAGTTCATCTGTTGAAGAGCATTGGTCTGTATTTGTGTTCCTTGACAGTTTGGATAGGAGTGATTTAAACCAAACTGATTGCTTTTTATAGCGGAGGAGAACGTAAAATCTCGGACTGCAATGGACCGTGTAAAATTTATTACCCGAGTGAGGTCTCAGCAGTTTTTCATTTGTACTCATTGGTGTTTTTTCTTTCTTCTTTTTGTTCTTTCCATTTTTTTTCCACTATTGCTTCTTGTTCACACTCTTACTCAGCATCTCTTTATTTTAGACCCCGTTTTCTTTCCGTCTTTATCCATGTGTTTTCAGTGCTTTTCCCAAACTCTGAAATGAGGGATTTTTTCTGTAAAACTTTGTCCTGATTTACAAAAACAATAAACAAACATCGTTACACTTTCAACAGCTTCCCCCAGGCTTTGAGCTCCAAACCATGGCTTCAACACAGATCCCAGTTCAGCTCTCGTTTCAGACAAACCAAAGTTTATGCCAAGCACATTTGGAAGGACTTCGGAATGGTAACAACATTTCAACAAGTGTTAATCTGAGAACGGGAGGGACACGTATTTAGAAAACAGAACTACACTACAGGCCTGGAAGCAAGTTCACTGTACTTCAAACTTCAGTAGACACATGCTTTATTGAATGGATTCAGCTACTTGAAGGCTGTACTCATCGCCATCGTCTCAGTAGCATGAAATGAAATGGGATGCTCTGGAGCAACTGCACATGAGCCTAAGGGCACCTTGCTCAATGTCAAACATGGGCTAGAGGGGTTTAAAACCTCCCAGCATTGGGCAGTGGAGCAGTGTCACTGCGTTCTCTAGACAGCCTTTCTCAAACGAGTGCCACCTGGCTTTTCAAAGGTTGTTTACATAAAACGATATTTAAAAAATCATTAAAATGCAGCTACGACGGTTGTGAGATTAAACACGGACACAGCAGAGAATAAAATGAGAATATTTATAGAATAAAGTAATAATATTTTAAGAAATAAAGAGAATATTTTGAGAATAAACTCATAATATTTAGAGAAAAGTCTAATGTTCTTACCTCATCCCTCAGCATCTAATAATTCTCAATGATAGATTTAGTCAGTATTTTCCATCAGCAGAGCGGGACGGTGGGTTTGCATTGTCATTGTGGTCACGTTCTCCATTTCAAGGAAGAATGCTTCAGAAACTATGGCTGTGTGTGTGTGTGTGTTAGACAGATGCAGCGAATGCATTTTTTAATACATCTTCTATTGTAGTTATTTCAAATTGTGCATAATTTTAAAGGGTGATAAAAAAAAAAAAAAAACGGCTGAGAATTGCTGCCCTTAACTGATGCATCTCCATCTGTTGCCTATAGACAGAACTGCAGTGATATCTGTAATGGACAAATAGTCATCCATTTTCAGTTACTGCTAAGGGTGAAGTTTGAATGCCAAAGACTTTTACTCATTCATTCATTCATTATCTGTAACCCTAGCTTATCCAGTTCAGGGTCGCGGTGGGTCTAGAGCCTACCTGGAATCATTGGGCGCCAGTCCTTCACAGGGCAACACACTCACTCACACACTCACACCTACGGACACTTTTGAGTCGCCAATCCACCTACCAACGTGTGTTTTTGGACTGTGGGAGGAAACCAGAGCACCCGGAGGAAACCCACACAGACACAGAGAGAACACACCACACTCCTCACAGACAGTCACCCGGAGGAATCCCACGCAGACACAGGGAGAACACACCACACTCCTCACAGACAGTCACCCGGAGGAAACCCACGCAGACACAGGGAGAACACACCTCACTCCTCACAGACAGTCACTCGGAGGGAACCCACGCAGACACAGGGAGAACACACCACACTCCTCACAGACAGTCACCCGGAGGAAACCCACGCAGACACAGGGAGAACACACCTCACTCCTCACAGACAGTCACCCGGAGGGAACCCACACAGACACAGGGAGAACACACCTCACTCCTCACAGACAGTCACCCGGAGGAAACCCACGCAGACACAGGGAGAACACACCTCACTCCTCACAGACAGTCACCCGGAGCGGGAATCGAACCCACAACCTCCAGGCCCCTGGAGATGTGTGACCGCGACACTAACCTGCTGCGCCACCGTGCCGCCCCAAGACTTTTACTTTTAGTGAAAAGTCAGTATCAGAATGTGTCATGAAAATGTGATATTGTCAAAGTGTACTTTCCGATGATTTCCTGTGAGTGTGTATTAAGCTCGAAAAACAGAAACACGTTGCAGCAAATTAATTCTGACATCTCAAAGTGTTGAAAAGACATCTTACTTTTTCCCTCCACTTCTTCTTTTCCTCTCCGGCCGGTCTCCTTCTCTCAGCAAATGGATGAAGAGCACTTTGCACGTGTGATAGTGATATCTTTTAACATCACTCTTTTCTGTTTGTCTTAGCGCTTGAGTAAAGCTCTGCTCCTTCAGCTCCAGCCAGAAGGAGAGCTGTCTACCGTTAAGTCCAGCCTGGGCTTAATATCTCAAACCACAGAGCTTCACCAAAACCCCAACTCAAGTCCAGTACAAACACCAAGTGTTGACCAGCGGAAAATTTATGCCCAGTAATAGTTCTGCACACAGCAACCACTGACACAACCTCTGCTTTTTATGGGCTTTCGTTTATTTGTATTTATTTTATATTAAAAGTACAGATGAGTCACTGGGGCCTAGCTTTGGTGAAGGAGGATCATGTCTGGAGCCTATTAAAGCACTAAAATATATTAAATGTGCTCAGAAATTATGTTTAAATAAAAGTACAAGCGCTGTGTTAAAATACTACCAAGGTCTTGATACATTGTCTATTTAATCAGCATCACTGACCATACAGGAGCACTCTATTACAGACTGTAATCCCTCTGTTGCTCTGCATACCTTGACACTGTCGTGGTGATGGTGTGTTAGTGTGTGTTGTGCTGGTATAAGTTGATCAGGCACAGCAGTGGCTGCTGGAGTTTGTAAAAGTTTCCTATAACACCATTGTGGACAATAGTGAGCATATTAAAAAAAGAAATAAAGGTACCTCATGTCTATGAGAGATAATTCTGTACTGTTAAGGGTTAAAGTGTTCCTCCGGTGGTCTCTGGGGGAAGGAGCTGATTTATTTGGGTTCTCTCTGTGTTGCCAGCAGTAACGTTGGGCCAGGGTGGAGTATGAAGGCTTTTCCCACTTTCCGAGCCAGCTCTCTGCAGGCCTCGGCTACAGCCGCTCTCCCCTGCCTCCGCTCCCCCTTAGAGACACATATTAAAAGAGCAAATCCTTTAGTCTCGCGTAAAGAGGGTATATATGTGTGTGTGTGTGTGTGAATCTTGGGATTCCTCTTACAGAGTAATGTGTGAGAATTAAACACCTCCTGCTTATATGTGGCTGCAATCACCCAAACTTCTCTGTGTTGACATACACTACTAGACTCTACTCAGTTCTACTCGCATTTCCCTGGACCCTGGTAGTTTTACCAGTAGCATAACCCCCACCCCCTACCCCAGGCTACTCTAATATCTTGGAACCAGGTACCACAGTTGCCTAATGGAGAAATAAAAAGGCAGAAGAGTTGAGCCGAGCCGAGTTGAGTAGGTAACATGCAGTGGTAAAGTGCGATAACTCATCCCAATGGTACTGGATTGAGCTCTGTTACTCCAGAGAATACAGTTCCACTGCCCTTCAGCCCAGTCCTGGGAGGGCTTTATATCCCTCTAGCTGATGCTTGCCGTTGAGTATGGTGATCTTAGGCCGCACAGTGCCTTTGGGATGAGTCGGGGTGACATTTATGATCCAGAACTTATCACTCGGCCAGTACCTGACCTTATTTATGCTTTTGTTGCTGAATGCAGTCAAATCCTCACAGATATGTTCAAGAAAATGAACAATTGGAGGATAAGCAGGTGTGTGTAATCATCAATGACCGTATTGAATAATGGAAGAAATGCTTAATATAAGATTTTTATCTAAGCTTCATCGTCAATGCCTTGTACTAGTGGTCCCTCTGCCCTTAGCTTTATTGGCAACTGCTGTTGATCCTGCGGCTGGAAACACTATCTGCTCCCGAGAGAGCTCTTCAGCGGAGGAAACCTCGCGTTTGTTACGGGCCAGCTCCACTTTTTTTTTATTCATCCTCCCACAATAATTAATCATTTAATGGCATCCAGGCTGTTCCCTTCCTCCTGAAATCACTTATCTGTGGTAATAAAAACAAGGAGACGTGAGGAAAGTGTGAGAGTTGACTGTGTTCTTTATTGCTGGTTGTTTTAATGACATCTGTAATGTGTTTTTTTTTCTTCTTCTTCTTTTTTTTTATTTTTATTTTTTTAAAGTGGAAGTTGAACCAGGGCAAGTTCAGGGCACCGGATGCTGTTAAAGGGGACATTTGTGTGAATTAAACTGTGAAATAAAACAAACCAGTCAGTATTTTGCGGGCTGCCTAAGACGGTATAAAACAAGTCATGGGATAAAACAAGCATTTTCCCTTCTGACGTAGAGTGCAGACACTTTAGCATTGCCCCGCCCCCTCGTCTGAGTCTCTCCAATCACAGCACTGGACCCGCGTTCATGTGAGAGCGTAAAGAAAATGTTCATTCATTCATTATCTGTAACCCTTATCCAGTTCAGGGTCGCGGTGGGTCCAGAGTCTACCTGGAATCATTGGGCGCAAGACAGGAATACACCCTGGAGGGGGCGCCAGTCCTTCACAGGGCAACACAGACACACACACATTCACTCACACACTCACACCTATGGACACATTTGAGTCGCCAATCCACCTACCAACGTGTATTTTTAGACTGTGGGAGGAAACCGGAGCACCCGGAGGAACCCCACACAGACACAGAGAGAA
The DNA here is from genome assembly GCF_029633855.1 of Hoplias malabaricus. NCBI lineage: Eukaryota > Metazoa > Chordata > Actinopteri > Characiformes > Erythrinidae > Hoplias > Hoplias malabaricus. Next base: position 9,325,926 of record NC_089818.1, read on the forward strand.
CACACCACACTCCTCACAAACAGTCACCCGGAGGAAACCCACACAGACACAGAGAGAACACACCACACTCCTCACAGACAGTCACCCGGAGGAAACCCACACAGACACAGAGAGAACACACCACACTCCTCACAGACAGTCACCCGGAGGAAACCCACGCAGACACAGAGAGAACACACCACACTCCTCACAGACAGTCACCCGGAGGAAACACACACAGACACAGGGAGAACACACCACACTCCTCACAGACAGTCACCCGGAGGAAACCTACGCAGACACAGGGAGAACACACCACACTCCTCACAGACAGTCACCCGGAGGAAACCTACGCAGACACAGGGAGAACACACCACACTCCTCACAGACAGTCTCCCGGAGCGGGAATCGAGCTTCAGGCCCCTGGAGCTGTGCGACTGTGACACTACCTGCTGTGCCACTGTGCCGCCGCAAAGAAAATGTTAAATGGAGCAAAACAAACAAAAAAATGCAGAGAAATAAGAGCAAAAGACAAGAGTAATAAGAATAAAACCGGAGATCAGTCAGCAAATCATTATCATTTAAAGCAACAGGGGTGAACGCCGCTGTGGTGTTTGGTCCTTGTGGGGTGTTGGCCAAAGCATGTTACAGACTTTTCATTAAGACCCAGAACTGTGTTCACCTAGGGAAAAGGTGTAGTAATATGTTCATTACGAAAATTCTGCTGATGAAGAGCTTTGGTGAACATTTATATTACAAGGTTTTAGATTGTTGTCTTTTACTGTGTAAACGTTGCATCACACACATTCACACAAAGGCCATAAAGTTGAACTGTTGAGTGGGGGGCGGTGTATATGCCTTCACTCTTGTCTATTTTTGCAGATGCTCCATGGATGGAGAATCTGAATTCTAGCTGATGGACATGCACTCTATTGCCAAACATTTGTAGACATACAATTGCTCAACATTTCGTCTGCATTGCAGGATGTCAACAGGCAGTGTGTCCCTCTACAACAGTAACAGCCTTACATCTAAACAAGATACTGGAAGATTGCTGTGAGCATTTCATTGCAGTCAGCCACAAGAGCAAATTTAGGTCAGTTACAGATGTTGGGTGTTTAGCTCTGGATCACAGACACCACCTTAACATATTCCATTAGATTGAACTGTCAGTCCAGAGATGGATTCTCCCCGTCACAGTGCTGAGGGTCTTTACACTCCTCTAGCCAACACTTGGCATTGGGAATGATGAAAATCTGCTGTGTCTTTGATTTGTAAATGAAGCCCAATGAGAGAAAGCTGTAACTCTTTTAAAGCGTTCAGTTCTGGAAAGAACACAGATGAGGATGTTTGAAAAGATGTGATAGATTTTTATTAAATGTTTCTTTTACACGCAGAAGCAGTGAGAGTCACTCTTCCGTGGAGTGTATAAGCACTTGGTCTCGCACTGAAAGCTCTGCAGTAGCTGCACTGGGGTGCAGGGAGTTGGAGTTGTGAATGGAGAACTGGAGCAGCACCATTAGCAGCACCACTGGAGCTGAGTGTTCCCCAAACAGGAACATAGAGACCCTCAACTTGTGGAGCTCTCTCTCTCTCTCTCTCTCTCTCCTGTTTGTCTCCTGACGTTAATGTAGCTCATCTCCATCCGTTAGAGCCACAGGAATCTCTCTGCCTGAGTGACTAAAGAGCCTCCATCTTCCAGACAGAGCTGTGTTCTCAGGCTCGACACACTCGAGACTCTCTGGACTACAGTCTGTGTCTGAGCTGGGAGATGTTGAATATGCCTTGCTCCCAGTAGACTGTATTACCCCGAGACACATTCACACTTGGACTGTTCATGTGAACGCAGTTCCAGGGATTAGTCCATATTTTTCACTTTATAATTGTAATATTTTAACCAAAAAGCATTTTTTTTTATAAAACTCTGAGGATGGAAACTGGTCTAATGAGTTTACGAAGACCCTGTGTCTGTAAATGGGTAAAAAAAAACATGTCTGGGTCTGGTAGGCTAGGCTTATTCTCTCTCTGTTTGTTAGACAACAAATAGACCTCCAAATGTAACAGCTCAAGTTACAGATGAGTTTCAAACAGTGAATACAATCCTACAGACAATTTAAACTTCAGCTACGTACAAACAACAGTTGTTTTTCTCCTCAAACACACCGTTCCACCTTAAACAATGTAGAGCTTCTGAACATAAACAAACCAGAGAACAGCAATTGTCCAAAGCTGTCTGGGGGGGGTTCCTGCCTTTCACTCAGTAATTCTGGGTAGGCATTGGACCCACCTTGACTGTGATTAGTATAAAGCTGTTACAGAAGAAGTGTGAATGAATGAATGATTGTTTCAGTGGATTCTGAGTAGTACTCTTTAACTAAGGATTTTTCGATTAAAACCACGACCCGAAAGATTGAAAGCAAGGTTTTATTTAAATGAGTGCAGCTGTTGCATTGCGTTTATTCAATTAAGAAAAAACGTAGAGGAATTTGTCACGCATGGCAAACATAACTTTTTCCAAAGGCACTGTGAGAAAGTGTCTGGAGGTACAGAGTGATAAATAACTGTGGGTTAAATAGGCCGTGTGTGTGTAGCTCGGATTACTGTTTGTGCTGGAGTGTGGAACTCACAAATGTTGAACTCTCTCTCGCCTTCACTCTCTCTATGTCACTCTCTCTTTCACTCAGGCATCTCTTAAAAATGGAGATGAGCTCGTGTCTCTCCTCCTCTGATTGCCCCCACCCCCCACTTCCCTGTAAATCAGTCTGTAAACCTGGTCTCTCCTTTGCCACCACATCCATCTCTCCCTCCATCCCTCTATCCCTCTACCCGCTCTCTCCAAATAAACAAGCCGTTCGCTCTCAGTGAGCTTACAGCTAACGTTTCCTCTTTAATCCTCGAGCAATCCGACACCATGCCGCTGTTTGCTTTTCATCCCGAGAACGTTCGGAACTCCGGCGGCTGATGTCAGCAATCAGACCCGAGCCGCTCCTCCACTCCTTTATCCTCTCCTCCCTCTCCTTGCGTCTCTCAACCTCTCACGCTTTCCTTTCTTCAGTTCATTACTCTTTACTAATCACCCTAGCTGTTCCTCTTTCGGCTTTGCGTGAAACAGAGTGGCCTTTTTTATTTTGGATGTGTTTGTATCTGTGTCTGTGTCTGTTCAAGACATTTTCAAGATGAGAACTATCAGAGCTAATTTACAGGGCCAACACCATGCTGCACATTTCTTTTTTAATACACAGTTCTGTTGGTTATTGATTGTGAATACAGGAGGTCCTCGGGTTACGTCAGTCCAGAGTTACGATGTTTCATGGTTACGACACATCTCCCATTTACTGTATACGACTTAAGTGGTTTTGCGTCGTAAACGTCGTAACGTGAACTTCGTGTTTGGTGTGTGCGGCGCGGTGGAAGAATACACGGTTACGCGGCTCTGGACCGAGGAGGATAGGTGTTGGGATAGGATCAGTGCTTACAGTATGTTATTTACGTACAGTATGTACGTATGTTCTGACTTACACCGAAAATCGGTTTATGACGCAACGTAGGAACGGATCAACGTCGTAAGTCGAGGACCCCCTGTACTTGCATTAGGCTTACAATATTTTTTATTACCAATAGATACCTGCATTGAAAAAATAAATATGGGACATATTACTAATTATATTACACATACACACACACACACACACATGTGCCCATATATATATATATAAACATTGCTGTAGGAATGCAACCTCCTCTCTCTGTCTGCAAAATGTTTTTATACAATGCCAGGATTTACTAAGAGTACAAATAAGTTAGAAAGCTTTTAAAAATATCTCAATTAAAAATATCTTTTTGTCATTTTATGGTAACTTTTATATTGCATTAAAAAATGACAATCATCATTTTATTTTAACAAATAACCTAAAACGAAGTATGAATACGTAATGTTCACAACCGCAAAAATCCCAATCTTTAAAATCGTCGAAATCAAAACTCAAATAAAAACATATTTTTGGATAAAATATAATTCCCAAGAACAGAACACATCTATCACGTAATTTTGGAGCACTTCCAGATGGGATTCATAACAAATGCAGTGACCAAATAATTCACTCGTTATTTTCAAACTACATACTTCATTTTTAGGTTATTGATTGACAGTTTTCATTACTACGCAACAGTTGCCATAAAATGACAAACGCACAAGAGAATGTTTGAGTTCTGAATTACAGTTGTACATTATACAAACACGTATTTGTACTCCTAATATATGACCCCACGTCCTGGCATTGTAAGGGACTGTCTGTCTGTCTCAGTCTTTCTGTCTGCTTCTCCCTGTTTTATGCATTGTGTGGAAGATGCTGTGTGAATGTGAGCATTGTTCTTTGTTACCCACAATTCTCTTGTCCCATAAATCTCTTGTACTTCAGAATTCAGACTGCGGTGATGGACCTAAAGCATACACTCCCTAAATTATTTTCTCTCTGTCTGTCTGTCTGTCTCTCTCTCTCTCTCTCTCTCTCTCTCTCTCTGTATTCTGACTAACACTCTATATTCCTCCTCTCTTTCCTATCTGTCTCTCTCTGTTTTACCTCCTTCTTCCCTTATATTATTCATCTCTCTCTCTCTCTCTCTCTCTCTCTCTCTCTCTGATAAATCTCATGTCATTCTGATGTATGGTAAGAATGGCAGGATGGAATTTGATTGACTTCCCACATCAATGTCTTCACTCATTCACCGAGTCTGAGCTCTGGGCCTGTGTTCCTCCTCTCAGAGTCACTGAAGCGTGGCGCCTCAAACACAGCCCCGCTTTGTTCCCATTGTTGGTGAATAAATACACATCAAATATTTACTTTACGCCAGCGAGCGATTCAATCTGATGGAGATTTATGCCCCACTGCTAACCTCAAACCTCGCGCTCACATCAGCCCACGGCAAATGAGGCAAGCTTTCGGGCTTTTTTCCCTCCCATTTTTCCTTCTCGGAGGAAGTGGAGAATTCCTGGATAATCCTGCCATTCCTCCACTTTCTTCTCCTTGGCTTGCCTTTGTTTTCCTTAGACCTTTGCTTTGGAGTTTCTGTGTAGATCTAATCTCAGAAAAAAGCGATAGTTCAACCAAATATAAAATTGTTTTTGTGTTTCTTTTTCTTTCCTCACAAGGGAAAAACAAACAGGCGGGAGAGATGTAGTAAAAATACACTTTTCAGCTCTCCGTGACAGATGTTGCAGCATTTTTTAATAAAAATTATTTAAAAACATGATCTTCCATATAACCACCATGATCAAATAAATAATAACATTCATTCATTGTTTGACACTGATTACCCAGAGCCTACCGGGAATCACTGGGCACAAGGCAGGAACACACCCTGCAGGGGGCGCCAGACCTTCACAGGGCGACACACACACTCACACATAGGGACACTTTTTGAGTCACCAATCCACCTACCAAAGTTTTTTTGCACCCAGAGGAAACCCACGCGGACACAGGGAGAACACACCACACTCCTCACAGACAGTCACCCGGAGGAAACCCACACAGACACAAGGAGAACACACCACACTCCTCACAGACAATCACCCGGAGGAAACCCACACAGACACAGGTAGAACACACCACACTCCTCACAGTCACCCGGAGGAATGGGTCGTATGGGTCCACTTTCTTAAATAAAAAAAAAAGAAAAAGTAAATATTAGTAAGCAGCTGGGTATTTTAATCAGATTCTAAAAACACTGATGTATGTGGAGTGTTGACATGTTGTTTAAAAGGCCACTAACTGCTGCAAACTAGCTGCGTCCTGTTCACACCCGCAATAGGAAAACATATCCCGCACTGAGCCTTGCCTGACCTTCACACTGACCATATTCTCACACACACACTTCCTGCTGTCATGCTGCTAAGCGGCTGGGAAGGGGGCACTTTGTCTAGGTTCGGCGCTGAACTGTGACTTTATTTGGAGTACAGAGCCACAGTGTGCGTGTGTGTGTGTGTGTGTGACCCACTACATAGGGTCATGGCCTGGGCGAAAGCTCTGTGTGGTCTGTAGAGGGGAAAGGAAGAGCAGGGAGGTGGAGGGAGAAAGCAGAGTGTCGATTTTCTTACGCCACTGGAGTGAATGAACTTCACCCTCATTTCTATTTACCTTCTCATTCACATGTAGCTGTGTACAGTGTGGGTGGTTGGAGCTCCAACACTGCTCCACAGCCTAAAGGTGGGCCGCTTTATACCCCTCAAGTCCACGTTTGGCATTGGGTACGATCCATCGGCTCGTTTATTGCTGACCTAGAGTTTCAAAGACTTTATACAAGTGTCATACAAGCTGTGTACCTTAAAGTAACTGAATTCACTAATTGGAAGTGGTCAGATGAAAAGGAGATGGACAGGTCATTTATCACATCCACTTCAAAAGCCCTCAAAACAAATTAATCCAGCCAACACACACACACACACACGCACACAAACACACACACACACAGGCTCCTTCTCAGAGGCCATGTTGACGTGTTCATAACAGACTGGAGAGGACGGTGGTGACAAGGCTTTAAACACTGTTGTGTCAGCACTACATGCGCATACACACACAAACACAAATTCACACACAAGTGGAGAAATTTGGAACAAGTTGGAGTATTTTTAAACAAAGACTACATGTTTAACTATATTAGAGAGTGTGTGTGTGTGTGTGAGAGAGAGAGAGAGAGAGAGAGAGAGAGAGCGAGAGAGATGATGAATGATTGGTTTAGAGATTATCGTGACATCCCATCGATTTAATCAAACGTAAAGTTTTCCTTTCAACAGATCTTAGCTGATCAGCAAAGACAGACTGGATCTAGGTGGCTAACATACCTTAAAAATTCCTGATATCTACTGATATATTTCATTTCAATTTTGTCATCACTGTTATTATTTAGTGTGGCACGGTGGTGCAGCAGGTTAGTGTCTCAGTCACACAGCTCCAGGGACCTGGACGTTGTGGGTTCATTCCCGCTCCGGGTGACTGTCTGTGAGGAGTGTGGTGTGTTCTCTCTGTGTCTGCGTGGGTTTCCTCCGGGTGACTGTCTGTGAGGAGTGTGGTGTGTTCTCTCTGTGTCCGCGTGGGTTTCCTCCGGGTGACTGTCTGTGAGGAGTGTGGTGTGTTCTCCCTGTGTCCGCGTGGGTTTCCTCCAGGTGACTGTCTGTGGGGAGTGTGGTGTGTTCTCTCTGTGTCTGCGTGGGTTTCCTCCGTGTGACTGTCTGTGAGGAGTGTGGTGTGTTCTCTATGTGTCTGCGTGGGTTTCCTCCAGGTGACTGTCTGTTAGGAGTGTGGTGTGTTCTCTGGACCCACCGTGACCCTGAACAGGATAAGGATTACAGATAATGAATGAATGAATGAATGAATGTTTTTTACACATTAAAAAGGTGTTGTCCACTAATAATGGTTATTATGGTGAATATTTTAAGGTCAGTATCGGTATCAGTCAGGCCAAAAAAGCCCAAATCATTCACCCCCTGCATGTTTGACAAAAAAGCCTTTATCCTGTGTGCATGACTTCGAAAATGTTTCCTATCCACTCCCTGCTCATAGTTCCTTACACACACACACACACACACACAGACCTCTTATCCACTCAGGGCCCATTGAGGGAAGGGAAGGATGAGTTACCCTCCATATATATGCATTGCACCTCTCCCACGACCAAAAAACATAGTTGGGGAAGCCACACGCGTGCATGCGTGTGTGTGTCTGTCTGTGTGTGTGTACAGTTTAGACCCAGGGGATCCATTCCTACATCTCCACTGTTGTGGTTGTGGGTACGAGTGCAGAAACAGATTTACCCAGATGTGTTCCAGATGAGGCAATGCCCAGCTATTCTCAGCTAGAACTCTACCGCTGATCAAAGCGATCAGAGAGTGAAATCAATACGGAGAGAGAGAGAGAAAGAGAGATGCACTTAACTCTGAGAGCGTCCACAGAGTCTGAGTGTTCTTGTAGGATTGGGTGTTGTAGCCCTTTGAACCTTTCTGCTGCTACTGCTTTCCCTTCTCAGTCTCATGCTTTCCTTCCCTCTGGTTTTTGCTAGATGTGGAAACAGCTGTGAAATTTTGATGGCATTAAGCAACAAAATTGCTTAATTGGTTGAGCTTCACACGGGTAGAGCACCAGATTATTGTGCTGTTTGATTTGTTCTGGATCTGGATTTTCTCTAACAGTGAAATAAACAGCAAACAAAATGGTTCCAGACCAGATCTGTTTTATCCTACATTTGTGTATTCACAGAACGTCACTGGGCCCTCTGAATTACGAGGTTGTTGAGCAGTGGAAACACATTTAATGATATACATTTATAATGATATATGTATATAATTAAATGCATATGATATAATGACACATACATACTGCAAGCAAGCATGTACTCTCTCTCTCTCTCTCTCTTTCTCTCTCCTCTCTCTCTCTTTCTCTCTCTCTCTCTCTCTCTATCCTCTCTCTCTCTCTCTTTCTCTTTTCTCTCTCTCTTTCTCTTTTCTCTCTCTCTCTCTCTCTCTCTCTCTTTCTCTCTCCTCTCTCTCTTTCTCTTTTTCTCTCTCTCCTCTCTCTCTCTCTTTGTCTCTCTCTCTCTTTCTCTCTCTCCTCTCTCTCTCTCTCCTCTCTTTCTCTTTTTCTCTCTCTCCCCTCTCTTTCTCTTTTTCTCTCTCTCCTCTCTCTTTCTCTCTTTTTCTCTATCTCCTCTCTCTTTCTCTCTCTCTCTCTCTCTCTCTCTCTCTCTCTTTCTTTCACACACTCACACTGTCTCTCATTCTGTCAGTCTCTCTCTGTCCCATGCCAGCAGTGCTGGTGGTTTCTGTGTTGTTTTGAAATGTGTCAGTCACATTAGCAGTGTAAAGGAGTCTGTTGGCAGTGTGTGTGTTTGAAGCGCTGTGTGTATAGGCTCCGGGACCCTAACCACAGCCCTGCATGTGAGAGAGAGAGAGAGCGCGAGAGAGTGAGTGGGGGATTCGCATCAAACACACATACACCACTGCATGTTCCCCCAATCTAAATAAATATCACTGTTTCCTTTGCATGAGAGAGAGAGAGAGTCTATCGATCACATCTGTTTCTGAGGCTCACCCCCCGCCAGAGTGCGGCTAAGCTCCAGTTCTTTTGCAGCCAGCAGCTCCTCTGAACGTTTTCTTTGCGCAGTCACAATGACTTTTACTCACCGCTCTTTGCAGTGCGCTGGAATTTGTCTTGGCTCGATCGATGCTGTCGTCCACAGAACACAGCAGTGGGGTATTAACTATTATTAGACAAAACACACTATTATGAAAGTTACTTCACAGTTCTCTCCCTGAAATCTGGAGTCACTTTTTCAGCTTGTTTTTATTAAAATTTGTATTTGTAAACTTATATTTGTAAAATGGCATTCCGTTGAAAGCTGTAAGAGTTTCCTCTTTTTCTTTAGAAATATATATTGACGTAAAGACATGGTCACGCTAGACATTTGCAGTTTGTGCGTTTTGTGTAACACGAGGACTGGAAGATATGTGATGCGAATAGTAGTATGTTTTGGTGCAGTACTGAACAAACAAGCTAACTCCCCAAACATAAAAGGTATATAAATAAATAAATAAATAATAAATAGAGAGAGAGAGAGGGCGGCACGGTGGTGCAGCAGGTAGTGCCTCAGCTCCAGGGGCCTGGAGGTAGTGGGTTCGATCCCCGCTCCGGGTGACTGTCTGTGAGGAGTGTGGTGTGTTCTCCCTGTGTCTGCGTGGGTTTCCTCCGGGTGCTCCGATTTCCTCCAACAGTCCAAAAACACACGTTGGTAGGTGGATTGGTGACTCAAAAAGTGTACGTAGGTGTGAGTGTGTGAGTGAATGTGTGTGTGTCTGTGTTGCCTTGTGAAGGACTATCGCCCCCTCCAGGGTGTATTCCCGCCTTGCGCCCAATGATTCCAGGTAAGCTCTGGGCCCACCGCGACCCTGAACTGGATAAGGGTTACAGATAATGAATGAATGAATAGAGAGAACCAAATAAACAACAACAACAGCAACAAAAAAAAAAACACCATCTACATACACCATCTACTCCAGCCCCCTGACTGAATGTGTACCAGGCCGCCTCCAGTTAATGTATCATTCTGTAATAGGCTTACGCAGTTCTACAATTAGCATTTCCTCCACTTTGTTGCTACAGTACTGTACCCAGCCCCTTCAGGTTACTGCAGCCAAAGGCAAATTCACAGGTCAGAGTTCACAAAACTAAGTGGAAAGTTTTTCTGGCAAAATGTGTGTGACATCTAGTGTGACTGCAGGTTTCCAAATTTTAGACAGTTTCTACAGGATTAAATCATATTTTTCTTTTTTTATGTTAAAACATTTGCATATTGATTTTTTCTTATTATTCATTGTGAAATCTTTTCTGATTTCTATTATTTTTTTTCAAATCCTGATTTAGTTCATACATTCATTCATGTATTCACTCTCTGTAGCTGTTATATTCTGACCGTGGTCACGGTGGGTCCAGAGTCCACCCGGCCTGGTGCTAGGCAGGAACACGCCATTCACAGGGATCTGGTTTTATTGCTGTAGATAAATAGCTGAAAAAAGTCTGAACCACATTAACAGATGTGATTATGTAGATTATAGATTATGTAGCTACATAATCGGAGTGTAATATGTTGTCTATTATTTATAAACAAGCTTTATTTTCTTTGATGCTGCTGGGTGTAGGTCCAAGAGAATGTGGAGAATAGAACAGTTTTCAAATCTCTGGTTACTGTCACAGCAACAATGGAGCTTTGGCATGGCAAGAGCATCTGTGTGTGTGTGTGTGTGTGTGTGTGTGTGTGTGTGAAAGACAACCACTGGGGACCTGAGGTTTGTATCTGAGCACAGCCTCAATGAGATGGCACACTGTTTGTTCCATCCAGCATTCCTGGGCCAGTGGCAAAGATAAATGAAGCGTTTGGTCGTGGGCCCTGAAGCGGTGGGTTTGAGGATTTTGGGTTCTATTTCAGCCCCTCGGCAGCTGTGGTGTTGAAGGGGAGAGCTCCAGTCCCTGTGGTGTGGTGCTGAAGTTCTGTGGGTACACTCTGTGTGTGTTTGTGCTCTCCGACGCGTTTCCGTGCTCTGGAGAAGCAGTGGCAGGAATTGCTCTCAGCACATTCTTTTCCTGCTCCAGACCAGAACAAGAACAAGTGCTTAAATAACCTCCAGCAGTTTCACCAGCTTTATCCTTTGCCAGATTAAACCGTCTGCTGGTTTTTGTGAAGGGATTAAAGCTTTAAATCTAGACCAGGGATTCCCAAACTAGGGGTCAGTACCCCACTTGGGGTGACCTCATTTATAAAAGGATTCATCAGAGAACAGTCCAGGACATTATTTTCCAAAACAGTCCTAACACCATAGTCTTATTGGTGCCAATAGAAGTTCAGGGATGAACAGATATCAGAAAGATAGACAAGGGGGACAGGATCGAGTGAGGGGTGTTGGGTTTGAGGTATTTGGATATAATGGCGTGATATGTTCTGATCCTGGAATTTTACGGTGCCGTTTGCCCCCATCCTGATCTCCTGAAGTCCAGACTGGTCTCTCTCCAGCACAATCCGCTCCACTGTTCCAGACCCAAGGCAGGCACCCACGAGAGCCTTCAATGAAGCCCAATGTCAATTGATGCCGCTGTCTTTGTGAAGCGCAAAGGGGGCTTTTTACAGGGTGTAGAGGGAGGGGTGTCACCCAACAGGATGATAAATGCTATGTTGAGATTGGAGGGGGTCGATCACTCACGAGCAGAAAAGAGCTTCTTTCATCGTTTTCCTCTCTCTCTCTCTCTCTCCATGGGCAGAATGAATGGTGAGAGCTGGATGAAAGTTTAAACAGAGGGCTGTTTGCTCTAGACGGGGCGCTGGGGCTGTAATTCTTTGGCTTTCTTCAGAGACCTGGAGGCCTGCCTGTGATTAGCTCTCTCTGCCGTGTTTGTTATCCTTCATGTCACCATGGACTTAAACGCCTTTCACCTCCCAGCCGGACGCCTTGCTCTCAAACGGGTTGCCCTCCCAAACCTTTAATCTACTCTATTCTCACATATACGTATGTAAATAGCCTGAGGACACTGACGTCCAGCTTTGGGAACTGTAGATTTTATATCACAATCTAACGTGAAATCTCTGCTGGTCTAATAACATCTGATAAAGCATTTTCAGGGGTGTCTGTTTCATAAATATCAATGAAAGCAATCGAAAGTGTACTGTACATATTTGACATATAAAAAGCATAGTTAGCGTGTCAGTAGTGGCGTCACTTTTGCTCCAATCCCATTGATTCCTGAGCTGTCATCTTGTGCGATAACCTCCTCAAATGTTTCAGCCTTCGCACAACAGCAGGTTTCCCACCATTCTGATCTTTGACTACCTGTTTCCTGTTTCCTTCCCAGTTTGAGTTATTCCTGCTGCACTTTACTGCACGATGTACACTGACCTACAGCTAGCATCCACTCTTCACATGAACAAACTGACCTCCAATCAGCTTCCTCCAGGATCATGTCCCATTGACTCCCACTGATTCCATTATCAACGTGGTGGATAAGGGGCGTATGTCTTCTGTTCTGTCTCTGGGATAAGATTAGATCTGATTTGATTAGATTAGAGCGCTATTGTAGGGAACATGACTCTAGGCCATAAAAAGGAACCTGCCTTGAGAGTGTCAAAGACCTCAGATGTGTGCACTGGCAGTCAGAAATGATTGCTTGTGTCATTTGCTGATGTTTAGCAACTGCTTATTCTGTCTGGAGGACAACAATAACTAATGACTGATATTTGGAGTAGACAGTGTGAAATGGACCAGAGATTTTATAACAGTTTTTTAAATCTGTTAAATCATTTTTAGGAAAGTATGGCATGGTTCGACTGGACCAGGGTTTTTCTAACTTTTTTTCTCCTAACCCACATTTTGTGCATTGATTTATAACGAGGCCCAGGCAACACAAACTCTGAAAGTTTGCTACATCATTAAAATAAATATAACGGGTGTTGGCCTATTTATTTCTCAACACCACTTTAAATAGTGGGTCGGCACGGTGGCGCAGCAGGTTAGTGTCGCAGTCACACAGCTCCAGGGACCTGGAGGTTGTGGGTTAAAGTCCCGCTCCGGTTGACTGTCTGTGAGGAGTGTGGTGTGTTCTCCCTGTGTCTGCGTGGGTTTCCTCCGGGTGACTGTCTGTGAGGAGTGTGGTGTGTTCTCTCTGTGTCTGTGTGGGTTTCCTCCGGGTGACTGTCTGTGAGGAGTGTGGTGTGTTCTCCCTGTGTCTGCGTGGGTTTCCTCCGGGTGCTCCGGTTTCCTCCCAGGCTCCAAAAACACACGTTGGTAGGTGGATTGGTGGCTTAAAAGTATCCGTAGGTGTGAGTGTGTGAGTGAATGTGTGAGTCTGTGTTGCCCTGACAGAGTGTATTCCCGCCTTGCGCCCAGTGATTCCAGGTAGGCTCTGGACCCTCTGCGACCCTGAACTGGTAAGCGCTTACAGACAATGAATGAATGAATGAATGAATGAATGAAATTTTAATAATTTTCAGAGTTAGGGTGAATCCCATTTCTTGGTTTTGCCTAGGGGTAGGGGAAATAATGTACTAAAATACTGTAAATAATAATATTGAGAAATAAATCCACAAAGGTCAGTATTTTCTCTTTTAAAAACTACGATGACAGTTATATTATGTTAGTTTTATGTAAGTTTTAATTATGACCCTTTGCTCACAACAAGCTGAAAACATAAAATAAAAATCCGGTTCCACCTTAAATGGTGAATCAGTTACATCCTAGCACTTGATGTTACTGCAACATTTAAGGTGGAACTGGAAGGTTCTAAAAAAAATTTGCTCCAGTATAAAAAGCTGGTGAAGCTTGGTATTTCATGGGTGATAACATAATATCGTTGAACACTTCTAAAGGCGTATGATGCCTTATATATCAGCAATGCTCCTTGATATCACAGCTGACCTTAGAGCAATGCCTAAGCCTGGGAATGAATGCTCCTTTTTATTTCTGTTCTGATGATGTATCAGGCTCTTGAAAGTTTGTATGGATTCGTTGAGGAAGATTTTAACCCCTACATCATGTAACTCAGTTCAAAGTATGACACTCGAAAAAAAAAGTTAGAACAGCATCAGCTGGGATAACTAGAGAGTCTGGGTTGCAGCGTAATGTAAAACTTGCACAAGGGGCTATGTGTGTACATGTTCATTGTGTGTTTATGTCCATTACATTTTAGTCAGTTTAACTATTATTATTTTTCTCTACGACCCTTTATTTTTACTCAGGGTTTAAAAACCCTCAACTAGACGACCCTCAAAATATGAACAAACCATCGGCTCCCGATCCCAGTGTTTGCCCCACATTATTTATATTGTGCTTTGCGTTATGTAGCACACCACCTTCCCATTGTAGTATAGAGTAGGGAAAACACAAAAGGATGAGCTGGAATTTCCCAATCTAGGCTTTCAAGTACCTTTTTAATCATACCTGAATTTCCCTTAATGAGCTGCGTAACACCTTGAATTGTCTGGATAAATAACCTGCTGTTGTTGTTTTCTTCCTTTAAATAAACAGACAGTATAAACACAACTAAAGCAGTTGCTAAAGAGTGTCCCCTATGTGCAAGTGTGCAAATCTCCTTGACAGCTGGTGTAATTAGTTTGGTAATTGAGGATCAGTTGATAATTGGCCTATCCTTTCTCCACCCATTAATGCATTCTTTTGTAGCTACTTTTGCAAGGTTGGGCAAGCTTTACTGAGCTTTGACAAAATCTTATATCAACCCATTGAGAAATGGCTCTTTCTTTTTTTTAAGTGTGTGAAAGGACACATTGTTAGGAGAAGTTGGTGCAGTTGTCATGTAGTCAAAGATCCAGAAGTAGAAATGGTCACTAACTTCAGGTGTTTTAAGAGCTTTAAGATTAAGACCACTTCATTTCTTTTGTTATTATTATTTATTCATATTCGTATCCAGTTCAAGGTTGTAGTGGGTCCTGAGCCTTCCTGGAATCACTGGGCACAAGGTAGGAACGCACCCTGGACTGGAGGTCACCAGTCCATCACAGGGCACCACACACCCGTGGACTGTGTCACACAGGCAGTCCACCTACTGTGTGTTTGAACTGTGGTAGGAAGCCAGAGCACCCGGAGGACACCCATGCAGACACATGGAGAACACACCACACTCCTCGGACAGTGAGGTTAGAACCCAGGACCCGAGACCCTGGAGCTGTGTGTCAGTGAGATGACCCGTAGCACCACCATTCCATCCAATCTACTGTACAAGATTAGATTTCTAGTAGTTCATTTTTAATTACGGTATTTTGACAAACACAAGTTGTAGCTCACAGTTTCTAATTATGTTGAATGGAATTCTTTAACGTTTGTTCAGCTTCACAACACAACACTAAAAGAATGTAATTCTGGGCGGAGCGTGGAGAGCTGATTTGACCGAGTGAACGGAATGAGTGGAATGGAATGTGTAATGTGTAATGGCCTGTCAGAAATCTAATCATAAATCTATCCTGGTATTTGTCTTGTGCTGTTAGAAAGAAATGATAAATCACTGAGGATTAGTGAAATGACTTGGAGTGGGGGAAATATAAATTTTGGAATCATTTAAAGGAAGGTCCACAAAAAAAGCTACATGAGCCAAAGCTCCGCCTCTGAACGGGAGATGTTTGTGTACCCTAGCTTGAATTGGGTGCTGAATGTGTCGTTCTGTGTCTGAGAGAGCAATTTTGGTTCAGAGTGTAGAAGAGGCGCAGCAGAAAATGAGCGCTCTGCATCCAGCCCACACTCACTGGTGAAGAGGGCGACCGCAAAGCTGCAGAATGCCAAACAAATTACTGTGCAATTAGGGTGTTGGGGGTGAGCAGGACGCGCTCTCTCTCTCTCTCTCTCTCTCTCTCTTTCTCTGTGTGTGTGTGTGTCTCTCCATCTCTCTCTCACCACAGATTAGGATGAATTGTTTGGCTACGACAGTCTGTCACCAGACTCCATGCGGAATGTAGACTTCCACAAGAAAGAGCTCTGAGATTTACAGCCGGAAACCAGCACTGCACAGAGGAGTTTTTAATTACGCCTTCACTTACGAGTCTTCTTTGGCTTCTTTTGGTTTTATCAGGGTGTGTGTGTGTGTGTCTGTGTTTGTGTGTGTGTGTGTGTGTGTGTGCGCGTGCCTTTCATTTTTCTTGTTTACATTGACAACTTAAAGTGACACCCAATGAAATTGGCTTGCATGTGTGTGTGTGTTTGTGTGTGTGTGTGTGAGAGAGCTGTAAGAAGTCTTTAATTTTTCTTGCTTATTTTGACACCCAATGAAATCCACTTCAGTGGGACCTCATGGGTGATTGTGTGTGTGTGTGAGTGTGTGTGTGTGTGTTTGTGAGTGAGTGTGTGTGTGTGTGTTTGTGAGTGAGTGTGTGTGTGTGTGTGTGTGTGTGTTTGTGAGTGTGTGTGTGTGTTTGTGAGTGAGTGTGTGTGTGTGTTTGTGAGTGAGTGTGTGTTTGTGAGTGAGTGTGTGTGTGTGTTTTTGAGTGTGTGTGTGTTTGTGAGTGAGTGTGTGTGTGTTTGTGAGTGTTTGTGTGTGTGTGTGTGTGTGTGTTTGTGAGTGAGTGTGTGTTTGTGAGTGAGTGTTTGTGTGTGTGTGTGTGTGTTTGTGTGTGTGTGTGTTTGTGAGTGAGTGAGTGAGTGAGTGTGTGTGTGTGTGTGTGTGTGTGTGTGTGTGTTTGTGTTTGTGAGTGAGTGTGTGTGTGTGTTTGTGAGTGAGTGTGTGTGTGAGTGTGTGTGTGTGTGTGTGTGTGTGTGTGCGTACCTTTCATTTTTCTTGTTTACATGGACAACTTAAAGTGACCCCCAATGAAATTGGCTTGTGAGTGTGTGTGTGTGTGTGTGTGCACCTTTCATTTTTCTTGTTTACATTGACAACTTAAAGTGACACCCAATGAAATTGGCTTGCATGTGTGTGTGTGTTTGTGTGTGTGTGTGAGAGAGCTGTAAGAAATCTTTAATTTTTCTTGCTTATTTTGACACCCAATGAAATCCACTTCAGTGGGACCTCATGGGTGTGTGTGTGATTGTGTGTGTGTGTGTTT
>NC_089818.1:9347980-9510480 GCF_029633855.1 Hoplias malabaricus
ACAGTATCACTCAAGTAATACAGTATTGCTCCAGTGTTAATGTATTGCTCCAGATGCTTCATTCTGAGACACAGTTCACCTGACCTTCTGTCTTTCCTCAACACACTCTCCCTCACTTTCTGTCTGTCTCCTTCTCCCTCAGCAGTAGATTCTGCTCCTGCTGGGAGGGGTGGAATAAGCACACCTTTGAACTGGACATTCCTGCCTTTTCACGGCCACATGATCCGCTTTGGAATCCTTCCTCATCTCCTTAGCACCCACCACTACATTTTACACACACACACACACACACACACACAGTCGTGTGTGTTCATGCGGTGGGGGGCCGTTGTCGTCTGTCTGTCTAGGCCAGTGACAGCCTTACTCATGTCTACAAGGGGATTTGATCAAACCAGGATGATAGATGGCATAATGAGCCTGTGTGGGTCTCTCTGTGTGTGTGTGTGTGTGTGTGTGTGTGTGTGTGTGTGTGTGTGTGTGTGTCAGTGTGCGTATAAGCTGCAGAGGATGTATCTAAAAACCCCATCTTAACTTATCAAAAAGCCAAAAGATAAACAGAGCTCTTTTCAGAATGAATCTTCTCTAGATGTTGTCCATGGTATTGTCTTAGGGTTCATCTCAGTCACGTTTGCTTTAATCAACAAAAGTTAGCAGCGTTGTAGACTGTTGATTACTGATTTGTTAAAATGGCAGAAAGTAGTACATTGTTTTTCACAGCAATTAGCTGTTTGTTGAAAAGTATATTATTGGACTTCACAAACACAGATAATACCTCAGCAGGGAATCTTATGGTGCTTTTTTGCTGCATGCTACCAACAATACTCTCCTTGTTTCTACTCTGCTTTTTTGCTTTTTCATTAGGTAAATTTGGCCCTGGTGCATGGAACCATGGTCTGTTTTAGTCCCTGCACTCTTGTGGTTCCAAGTGAGCAGAGTAGGGACTAAACCGTGACGTGTAATCCATTCAGAACGAGAGAGAGTTGTCACTCTACACCACGCAATGCAGACGTCCAGCACAAACTCGCCATCTGCAAAATCTCCAAGCTACAGCAGAGATTGCATTTGTTTTTATCCGACTCAAAATGACAGCTCGTAAATTACGTTGTGGTCTTTTGAAGAGGTTCAAGCGCTCCTGGATAAGTGGCCAACAGGAGAGCTGGACACTGCAACAAGGGAAGAAAAAACTCTGAACTGATGACAGAGCTGTGTTCAGTCTCAAACAACAACTATACGCAAATATAGAACAAGTAAACAATGCTTAACTTTACCACCTCTTTGCTGGGGTTTCCAAAGCCTGCTTTTCCTGCTAGAGATAGGGTTTACATCATCACTGGCTCCATTTCAGGGACGTGCTGTGATAGTGGGAAACAAACCAGGTAATGGACCAAAAAGCAAGTAGAGCTGAGTAGATTTGAAAAGTGTACGTTCCATGTCGTGAAAAAATGCCATTAGAGAGCGCAGTTGGCCTCATTCTCTGAGTGGGTATAGAACAGTCCACTCTCCCTCTAATCTTTTTTAGAGGGAGCAAACATGGTTGTCTGAGTGCTGATGTGACAGATCTGGGCAGTTTTCATCCTCCTCTATCATGCTAAGTAACAGCAATTTGAAAACAAGCAGTGGAAAAAGAAACAGCATGTTCACCATGCTCCCAAAGCTTAAAGCACTAAGCGCAATGACTTACTCACTCAGCTAAAGCAAAGGCCATTCAGGAGATGGAGATCTAGCTTGTTTAATGTCCTAGTCCAAGAACGATCACCCCTTGGTGATGAAAACAGTGTGAAACGTGTAGAAATTACTACAGCAGCCAGTTGTTGAGGCTCCATTTTGGCCAAACTCATGACAGACGTTTCTCCTTATTTCTATGAGAGATTGGGATTGAGCATCAGTCTTTTAGGGAATCCACCATATGATTGACGGGTTTTAGAAGCCATGATGTTTCCACTTGGCCAGTAGCCTAGATTGTTTAGAACATTTTATGGTGGTTCTGCTGTTGGTATTGAAAGCCAGTCTCAATCAAAGCCACCCTGGATCATGTAGAACATGCAGCAGGATAAATACGTCCACAGACACAGTCCTTGCACCTGAAGCCTTGGCTTGGATCATACATAACTAATCTTGCAACAGGGACTACTAACTTTCAGCAACTTCCCTCACAAGGAAAACAAAGAGCTATAAATGAGGAGCTTGAAGAGCATAGAGGCAAAGGAAGGAGATGGTCAGTGCTGGGAGTCTTCCATCAGGACTTGAGCTGCTGTGTGATTTAGTCAACCATTGGGGAGTAGATCAGTTCCTCCAGGCTCCCTACATAAAGTCGCTTTTGTTTCCGTCCTCGACTGAAATATTTCCTGTCCTTTTTTTCCCTTTCTCTCTCTCACTCGCTTAAGAGGGCCTTGTGGTTTATAACGTGTCTTTGGCACGGGACGGCTGATGGACCGCTGTAGCAGCCATGACCAAAAACAGAGAGTGGCCGTCTGGCCAAAAATTGCTGGCCAGCATTTCTTAGCTCTCCCGGCACTTGGGCGATTGGTCAAGCGATGATATCTGTGTTTTATGAAGTGCTCATGGTAGTTATTGAAGCTAACGTTGAGACGCTGCATTGTGAAGGATGATGGAAGACTGTGGGAAAAGGCAAAACCAAAACAGCAGAAACACAAGCAAGAATCTGAGTGGGTTGACTCACTGACTTTAATCTGATTGGTCTGATTAAGACACTAAAAACACCCAGACAGGTTTAGCTACTTGAATTTCAAAACTCTGGGTGGTTCTGGTGTCTTTGACTTAATTTTTGTACTTTTTTTTTTTTTTCTAGAGGGAGTTTAACCCCTGAATTGTAGGGCAGTCTGGGAGGGTGAATGAAGACGATTGTTGTCAAAATGAAGAACAAGTTTTTCCAGTCCATTTCAGTGATAGTTAAGGGGACAGTGTTGATGTTGGAGTGTAGTCTAAGCATGCTTTCACCTTCTCCAAGCTCACAGTTTGAGAAGGAACTTTTCTATGAGACTCTTTTACACATGCTTCTTTCACACGTGAACTCTGGAGAATTTCTAGAGAAACAGGAAATAGCGCAGGAAATAGTCCTGACCATTAGCACCTCCGTAATCACTTGCACTGACATGGACTTGGAGTCTTTACTAGGGGGCTAGTGGGATAGTCTGCGTAAAGTCTGGGACGAATATAGCGGGTGTTCACGGGTGTTCACATACACAGCTCCTCTGGATAAACATTTTTGGGTTACCGGGCATGTGTGAAAGGGGCTTAAGACTGTTCCCAAGAATAGTAGGTGTTAACACACATTCAAAAAAGAGACAGATAGATGGAAAAATTAGAAAAAGAGAGCAAACAGAAAGATGTACAGAAAATCTCATCCTTATCTTTAATTTGCACCCAGCTTTAGGTGAGATTTATCATGGTGTAAAACCAGCTGGCCATTGGCAAAAGTTGAAAGCGTTGAACCTCAGAATTGTGGACGAAACTCCCTGTCCCTACACCCTCCTCACAGACAATATTAAAACACAGCCTGACCCCGTGAGGTCACTGTGGCCTGCAGCGACCAGCTAAAGCACAGAGGAACCAGGGCTGTTCTCAGCGAACCGAATATTTTTAAGAAAACACTGAAATAGTCTGTGGACTTTCCATTTTAGCTCACAGCACCTGTTTGAGGTTTCTGATGGGGGGCTGAAAAATATGCAGGAATATGAGAACAAGGGAGCAAAAAAAACATGTTTTTGTAAACACAGGCATGCATATTTTTGGCCCTGTGTGTGCTAGTGGTCGGATTTCTGTGAAACTTGCCGGCCCTGTGGTTGAGAGGGGTCGTGGGTGCCAATGTGGAGCAGCAAAGTGGTAAAGAGTCATTTGGATTCTTGTAACGTTTCTTTTTTTTTTTTTTTCAAACATACTGCCTCCCCTGCCGCAACAAAGGAAGCCTGTGGCTCACCAGATACACTGCGCCTCCGCTTAGCACTGCACAAACCCAGTGTGTGTGCTTTTGGGCCTTGTATGTTTGTGTGTGTGGTGTCTTTATACATTTTTGTGTACTCAAGTGTAATTGTGTTTTTAAGTGTCTCTCTCTCTCTCTCTCTCTATCTATCTATCTATCTATCTCTCTCTCTCTCTCTACCTCTCTCTCTCTCTCTCTCTGTGTGTATATGTGTGTGTGTGTGTGTGTGTGTGTAAGGGCTACCTCTTAAATCTCATGTCTTAGATGTGGTTCAGCTCTGTGTGGGCAGAATGCAGACTTTGCAAGTTGTAAGAGACAGTAGGCAGAACCTTGATTTCAGTGTGTGTGTGTGTGTGTGTGTGTGTGTTTGTGCACACGTGCAATTCAGTGTGTAAAGGAGAGAAGTTTTGTACCAGGGCGTAGACAAGAAGAGAGAAAATATCTCCACTGACCACGGGAATGATCACACTTGCACCACACCCTCCAGAGCTCCCCAGCACTCGGTTTCCTTTCAGCGAGCAGCCTCACACACACACACACGCACACACACACAATTTCTCTCTCATTTTGAAGTTGTTGAAATAATAAGAAATTGAACTGTGATTGCACAAGCTTTAGAGAACACTGGCAAAATTCCCATTCAACCTTTTAAGATGATGTAGCACAGCACAGTTTTGTCAGAAGGGTAGTGGTGTTAATGTGTGAGCTTGCAGATTTATTTAGCACACATTTACATGCACTTAATCAGATAGTGATTATTAATAATCCGTGAGTATTCTGATCAACACATTTACATGCACTTGAAAAACTCAGAGTTCACAAGTCCTGCTTTTCAATAATTGCTTTTCAATAGCCAATAACAGCCAGTAATACAGAAGGACGTTACATAAAAACCCTGCTGCCCAGTTAAGTTTCCTGAGAAATATGAAAGAAATCAGCATATGAGAATACATGTTCTGAGAAATCCAATAACTGAGCTAAAGTCCAGCGCTCTTAAAAGGATTTCCTTTACTCAGATCTCAGAAATCAGAGTATGCTGTATACATGACCACTGGAACAATCAGACAACTGCAGCAATCTGTTTAAGACTGCATTATTAAAGGCATGTAAACTCACTCAATTTACAAACAGTTTTTTTCTTCCAACCATCTGCTGTTCCACCAGTTTTCATATTATTTCATATTGTTTTTATAGCTTTTGGCAGATATCCTTATTCCAAATGACGTACTACATGTACCAATACTACTTCTGTACAATCCTGTTACAGAAGTAGGCTAATGCCCCAGCATTCTTATTGGCATACCATGGTTTTTTCTGCCCGAGCAATGACTGGAACTCTAGTACACTGTGTGTAGGACAGCAGTGTTTTCCACTGCACTAAACAAAGCTTTTGTGATGCCAGTGACTTGTTCAGCAGCACTATCAACAAAATCAATAATGTTCAATGCACTGTTTATGTAGTGTTTTTGCTTAGGGTTTTTGAATTGTTGAAACTAACAAATATGTTTATGAAAACATATTTTGCCAAATTAATAACTTTTACAGAATGCATTACTGACTTTTTATTCATTCGTTCATTCATTATCTGTAACCACCAGCCTACCTGGAATCATTGAGCGCAAGGCGGGAACACACCCTGGAGGGTGCGACAGTCCTTCACAGGGCAACACCGACACACACACACACACTCACACATTTGAGTTGCCAATCCACCTACCAATGTGTGTTTTTGGACTGTGGGAGGAAACCGGAGCACCCGGAGGAAACCGGAGCACCCGGAGGAAACCCACGCAGACACAGGGAGAACACACCACACTCCTCACAGACAGTCACCTGGAGGAAACCCACGCAGACACAGAGAGAACACACCACACTCCTCACAGACAGTCACCTGGAGGAAACCCACGCAGACACAGAGAGAACACACCACACTCCTCACAGACAGTCACCCGGAGGAAACCCACGCAGACACAGGGAGAACACACCACACTCCTCACAGACAGTCACCCGGAGGAAACCCACGCAGACACAGGGAGAACACACCACACTCCTCACAGACAGTCACCCGGAGGAAACCCACGCAGACACAGGGAGAACACACCACACTCCTCACAGACAGTCACCCGGAGCGGTAATCGAACCCACAACCTCCAGGCCCCTGGAGCTGTGTGACTGCGACACCTACCTGCTGCACCACCGTGCCGCCCCGTTACTGACTTTTCTTAGTATCAAATTTAGAGGCTTGATGCTTCAAAATAATTTTTTTGGGTGTAGCATGGATAACAAAATGGCTACACACTGGGAGCCAAAAACATTACTACTCATCCTTTTATTCGACTTGTTTGTGTAAATTAAAATCTAAGAACTAAAAGCTCTCAAAAAGTTAATTAACCAGTGGTAAGAAGCCGTCAGTGGACTATGCAGATGAATAAGCGAGGTTTGGCTTCCTCTGCCCCCATGACTGCATTCCATGGTTAGGAATAGTATTAAGAAACCACATCAGCAAAAGAACTCAGCCATCCTCTCTCTTATTTTTCTCTCCCTCTTTTTTTTCTCTCTCTCTCTCACATACTTTCTATTTGCATGTCTGTCTGCCTCTCTTGCCAGATCCCCCCTCCGTCCTCCATCTTGTCCACCCCCAGAGTCTGCCCAATCACACAAACCATGAGCCGTCTGGTTTGGTGCCTGGTGTCGTGAGGTAGTCGCTTCCGAGAAGTTGCTTCGCTCTGCTCTCTTCATTAACAAAAGCACCCAGCACGCTGCCCAAACAAAAAAAATGTCTCAAAACTTTGTCAACAACCGATGGTGAGCAAGAGAAGATTCACGCCATCGTCCTTAACATTTCACTCATTCTTTGTGGTGCTGCTGGAGTCAAGGAATAGACTTTGGAGAGACCCGTTTACACTACACTAAAGTGGACACTTGCTCGCGTGAGAACTCTTCTGAAATTAATTATTACTTATTCTGAAAGTATCTCTACATAAACACCTGAACCTCTTAATGAGAGGATCTGTGCATCCATGTTTCTGATTGTAGATATCAAGCAGTAGCTTCGTTTCTCGCACGGCTCGTTGTTCTCACGGTCTTCATGACATTTACTTTTCAGTTTCTTCCAGTTTCCACTCATTTTCTCAGGTTTCCAGTGGTCACGTCATGGCTCTTCCCTTCTTTTGCAACCGTCTACCTCCTTACTTTGACTTAATTGACCCTGAATACCTCAGAAATTCAACAAAGGTTCATTATTCCTGAATGGCGTGTTTCTTACTCCTCGTCATAAGAATGCCATGCTCTTTGACAGCTGAGTGTGTGTCCACTTTTATTACGCTGCCATGTTGGAGTTCATTGCTAAAAGGGAAGCAGGGGGAGCGTGGTTTGAGAAGTCCCAGATATGAGTGACTCAGACTCCAGTGACTGCTTTGAAACTCTATTACTCTCTTACTACCACGGCACTGCAGCCACAGGCACTGAACACTTTACCGTATCTACTGTACAGCAAAGCAACCCCCAGCTTTTTCAACACCACGCACCAGATGACACCATCTGGCTTGTTTGATAGACCTGTGGGAGATGGGGGAAGCAGTGTTCTCTGGCATCCAGTCATTTACACACTCTTGTTTTGGTGACTGTCAAAGCTTAAAACATGGCCTCACACAGATATGTAGATGGAAAAGCACATACTTCTACCATTGTAAGTAAATATCCTCGTCTACACATGTCCAATTTAGAACCACCTATGATAGAAAAAGATCAGAGAATCTTTTTAGATTTAGTCAGAAAGACGGCAGTGACAGCTTCTCGCTCTGGACCCCAGTCGTTCCCATGGTCTCTGCTTTTAGCCTGTAGCTGGTCACAGTGGCTCTGAAGCGCACACATATCCACACAGAGCGGCCAGCGGAGCTGCGGTATTTTTAAAACAGTGGGAAAAGCACCCAAGGCTCCCGCATTGAGGCAGTCCGGAGGGCCATGCAGGCGCTCTGTGTGGGTGCGTGCATGTTTTGACTATGGCCCTATGTGTTCCAGTGGGGTCTTTTGCCCATTCCCATTCACAGGTAGCCAAGCAGAAAATCAGCTCTTTGAAAGAGTGATACGAGCATTGTTCTCGGACGCAGTTATCAACTTGTTTACTGCTGGCCTTTTTTAGCATCCACTGATGGCGGTGCCTGAGAAATCACTGCTTTACTGGAGAACCACACACAGAATCTTCTTTACTGCTACTTTAAAGCCAGAGCACACACTGGACATGAGTTGACACAGGACATGGCTGATGGTTTATGTCACATAATTTACACCTGCAGACAGGTACACACACACACACACACACACAATCTTTTATCTGTGAACTTGTGAATCTGTGGACATTACATAGACTTCCATTCATTTTGTGGAAACTTACATAACATTAACTTTTCTATGAGTACCACTAGCTTCACCCTAGCCCTAGATAATACACCAGTATAACGACATTTTGTTTACTGTCTTCCAGGCTGCAGGACATATATTAATTATTTAGAAATACACGGACAGCAGAATAGACAGCAATATGGATTACAAGCAGTCTTTCTATGGCAATATCAGGTAGATAATGCAGTAGAAATTACAATCAGGAGTGCAAGCAGAAATGTGGGTAGTGATCCCAAGTTTAACATTAAGGTTAATCCTAAGCATGACCCAAACTTAAAAGACGTCTTCCCCTCAAAATGTAATGATTTATATAGTGGGGCCCAGTTGGTGGTCCCCACAAGGACAAAACGTCCTCAAAATCGGCGTGTGTAAGCAGGTTGTTGTCCCCACAACATGATATATTCCTGGTGAACACACACAAACACACACCAATTTTCTAATACATCTTAGGGTTAGTAGGGCTCATGACAAAAGTGTATCCTAGTCGATTTCCATTTTATCCCATATAGCAACTGAATTTTAAGCCTCATAAAAAACAAAACAAAACAAAACAATGTTAGTCCTTGTTCATCATACATCCTGCAAATACAGGTGCATAGCCAGTGGTATTAATGGCATTCAATTGAAAGGAAGGGTCAGTTCAAATTCACTGGTTTGCAGCACCTGATACTAGAGAGACTACCAACATCACTAAACATGTGTATCAAAATAGAATGGGTGTCTACACACTTTTGGCCACATACTCTAGAAAATTAGCCAACACTTTTGCACTGTGAACATGTGTGACTCACTTATCTGCTTCCCCTTCACTCGACCCACTCGGCCAGTCAGCTCGGCCAGTCAGGATTAGTCCTGCCCCTACCTGACAGCGCAGGATTAACCTGTGACCTCCAAACACTGCCATGTTCCATTCAACCTCACACACACACTTAAGCTAGAACAAGTGCTGCTCCATAAAAACACAATTCAACACTGTGATTACATCCTTATGTACTCAGTTCATTCATTCATTACTAACTTCTCATATTCAGGGTCGAGGTGAGACTGAAGCCCAGTGGCTTCAGGGGGACGTCAGTCCAGCACCAGGCATCACACACTCATACATTCACTCACATACACCCTCTGTGGACAAGTCTGAATAGTCTGTACTGTGGGGAGAAACTGCAGAACCCAAAGGAAACCCACAGAGACACAGAGAGAAGACACCAACTCCTCACAGACAGTCACCCGAAGGAAACCCACGCAGACACAGAGAGAAGACACCAAACTCCTCACAGACAGTGACTAGAGCCGGGGTTTGAACCTACAACCCCAGGACCCTGGAGATATGTGGCAGTGACTCTACTGCGATTGCCATTCAAATCGTTATGTATAAAACTATTAACTATATCAAAAATATTGACTGCCCCAATATCATTTTCCAGGTGTCAAATACTCTATGATGTTTACTAATGAATATTCATTGTTCTAGTCAGTAATTGTATGATAAATCTTGGGCACTCCTGACCATATGACATGTTACACTACATGGCCAGAAATTCTGGACACCTACTCATCCAACATTTCTAATTCAATAATTGTCACGCCCTCCTCCTGTCATGCCTGTTTTCCCCACCATGTGCTCTCTCAGCACATGGCTCTGTCTGTTATTGTCCATGTCTCCGCCCTTGTCCCGCCTTTGTTCCGCCTCCTTGGACGCCGTCCTCGTTATCTGTTTCAGGTGTGTCTCGTCTATTCATGTATTTAAGCTCCCTGGTGTCACTTCCGTGTATCGGTCATTCGTTTTGTGTCTTTCTCTTTCAAAGTCATGTCGTGTTGATTCTTTCTCGTTCCTAGTGATGTCGTGTTGTTTCTTTCCTACTCCGAGTCAAGTCGTTGTCTTTCCCAGTCAAGTCGTTTCGTTTTGTTTCTAAGTCATGTCGTTTTGTTTCTTTCCCACTCCTAGTCTAGTCATTTTGTTTCCTTTCAATTCCCAATCATGTCGTTTCTTTCCTGTAAGTCTTGTTATTTCATCTCCAATGTTTCCCTATCATGTTGCTTAGTCTGGTCTGTTTGTCTCTGTCATTTCCTCGTTTCATTTCATTGATCTTGTCGTTTCCGTAGTTGCCTGTCTTTGTTTTGTTATATCTTTTGTTTTATTAAAAGTATTGTATTTTAGCGAGTGCATCTGTCTCCGTCAGTCCGCCCCGTGATACATGACAATAACCTTGAATACACAATACCCAGAATGTGTCCTGCTTTGCTGCTGTATGCGTCCACTTGTAATTATTGCAGTCGTTTCACCGTATATGGTGCAATGTGGTCTGCAGTGCAGAAAGTCTGAACACGATGCCAAAAAGTGTGGCAATCGGACATCAACTTACTGGAATGCGTCAGATTCTTCCCTCTGATTCAGTGATGTTTAAGAAATACCCACGCATGAAGTTATGTGTTGAGAAAAGGCGCAAGTGTTCATGTATGTTTTTATGGTGAGGTCCTAATGTTAAAGTATATAAATCCAAATCCTAGCTCACACAAAGATTTGGATGGAGCTCCATCACACTACTGAACAATGGCAAAATATTCCATATATAATTGTGTTCCATGTAGAGTATGGACTTAAATCAGAAAATCAATAAACCATGTCTTTAAATCCATCCATCCATCCATTATCTGTAACCGCTTATCCAATTCAGGGTCACGGTGGGTCCAGCCTACCTGGAATCATTAGGTGCAAGGCGGGAATACACCCTGGAGGGGGCGCCAGTCCTTCACAGTCACAACACATTCACTCACACACTCACACCTACGGACACTTTTGAGTCGCCAATCCACCTACCAGCGTGTGTTTTTGGACCGTGGGAGGAAACCGGAGCACCCGGAGGAAACCCACACAGACACAGGGAGAACACACCACACTCCTCACAGACAGTCACCCGGAGGAAACCCACGCAGACACAGAGAGAACACACCACACTCCTCACAGACAGTCACCCGGAGGAAACCAACGCAGACACAGAGAGAACACACCACACTCCTCACAGACAGTCACCCGGAGCGGAAATCGAACCCACAATCTCCAGGCCCCTGGAGCTGTGCAACTGCGACACCTACCTGCTGCACCACCGTGCCGCCCTGTCTTTAAGTCAGGGGTGACCAAACTTTTCCTTGTGATTGTATGAGTTAATCATTTTTTCATTCCCATGCTCCTCTTCCTAATGTTGAGTTAATGCAGGCGTACAAAAAAGAATCTATAATTGAACATAAGAATAGCATAGGCTTCCAGGACAAGTGTGTTAGCATGTGTTTAAAAAGAGAAAGATTTTAGTCAGCTCATGCATGTCCTGTGTGTAATTGTGAAAGGTCTGAGGGTGTGTGTAGTGGGTAATTGGTGCTGGCTCTCTCGGTCAGTCAGGAATGGAAACACTGTTTCTGAAGCTGGGCTCTTACACACACTAAGCCACTGCTGCTTTTATACTGACTACAGTTTTATAGCTCCTCTTACCCTCAGATCACACCAGTCGTTTTGCAGCACTGGCCCACATTGCTTTTTCCTGATTTTTCCCTTTTGTTTTTATACAGTATTTATGTCTCATTGTCTGTTTTTGGAATCTGTTTCAGAACTACGTTGGGTTTTGAGGTTTTCCTGACATGGGACCACCTACAGGTTTGCTCAACATGTGGTTGTGCGAATGCAATCTTTATATAATCAAAATCAGAATCAAACTTCGTATCTCTGTAAAAAGAATGAAAATCTTATTCCAGCAAATGTAGTTATGTGGCTATGAAATTTTTGGTGTCTAGTTTTCTGGTTTTGCTACAAGGCTAAACACGTCTATTTGAGATGAATTAACAACTTGTCTATGGACTAAGAATATAGCTTTAAGAATTCTCTCTTAAAGCCTTCCAAAGGCTTTTAGGAAAGTTTAGGCAAAAGGGTTATGTAGCACTTTCCTTCTCTATTTGCATGTCAATAAGTGATAGTGAATGTCAGGACTGGACGGCCCTGTCCTCACCTTTTCACTGAGACCATCAGATGTTTGGGGGGGATCTAAGACTGAGTGTGTGTGTGTGTGTGCTGCTTTTGTAATGCATCAGGTGCTGTTGTCACTCTGTCACTCACAGAAGACATAGAAACGTCTGTCTCAGTCAGAAGCACTTTCTGTTCAAATGTTTTTTAAGTTTGAAATGAATCTCTGAAAAGTTCATGAAAGGATTTGGGAAACACATGACTTTAGAGACCACTACAACATCAAAGATGTGAAAAACCTTCACCTAATTTGAGTCAAAATTCACCAAATATCGGACAGAGAAATCTAAACTCTTACACAAATTAATTGTCAAAATAGTTTAAACATTAGTTTTGTTCTGGAATTACAAAGTTATGATATAATACTGAATATTTTTAGTACTAATTAGTTATTCGTTCATTCATTCATGATCTGTAAGCGCTTATCCAGTTCAGGGTCCGGAGCCTACCTGGAATCATTAGGCGCAAGGTGGGAATACACCCTGGAGGGGGCACCAGTCCTTCACAGGGCAACACAGACACACACACACATTCACTCACACACTCACACCTACGGACACTTTTGAGTCACCAATCCACCTACCAACGTGTGTTTTTGCACCCGGAGGAAACCCACGCAGACACAGGGAGAACACACCACACTCCTCACAGACAGTCACCCGGAGGAAACCCACGCAGACACAGAGAGAACACACCACACTCCTCACAGACAGTCACCCGGAGGAAACCCATACAGACACAGGGAGAACACACCAAAATCCTCACAAACAGTCACCCGGAGGAAACCCACGCAGACACAGAGAGAACACACCACACTCCTCACAGACAGTCACCCGGAGGAAACCCACACAGACACAGGGAGAACACACCACACTCCTCACAGACAGTCACCCGGAGGAAACCCACACAGACACAGAGAGAACACACCACACTCCTCACAGACAGTCACCCGGAGGACACCCACGCAGACACAGAGAGAACACACCACACTCCTCACAGACAGTCACCCGGAGGAAACCCACACAGACACAGAGAGAACACACCACACTCCTCACAGACAGTCACCCGGAGGAAACCCACGCAGACACAGGGAGAACACACCACACTCCTCACAGACAGTCACCCGGAGGAAACCCACGCAGACACAGGGAGAACACACCACACTCCTCACAGACAGTCACCCGGAGGAAACCCACGCAGACACAGAGAGAACACACCACACTCCTCACAGACAGTCACCCGGAGGAAACCCACGCAGACACAGGGAGAACACACCACACTCCTCACAGACAGTCGCCCGGAGGAAACCCACGCAGACACAGGGAGAACACACCACACTCCTCACAGACAGTCACCCGGAGGAAACCCACGCAGACACAGGGAGAACACACCACACTCCTCACATCATCCGGAGCAGGAATCGAACCCACAACCTCCAGGTCCCTGGACCTGTGCCCTAATTAGTTATTCCATATGTAAAATATTATCTGGATATCCAAGCTTTTAAATGTTAAATAAGGAACTGTAAACATCTATTTTTAGTCCTATCATAATACTGTATATATTTTCTTATCACATTAGTTTTTATAGCATTGAAATGAGAGATTCCAAGCTTTTGAACATACACACATTGATGCTATGGCTCCCTACCTCTGTGGCACTGGAGAGCTTTGACCCATAGACCCCCAAAAGAGCCCCCATAACCCCCAACAGACAAACCTCAATCCTCACACCTGCGCACTTGGCGTCTCTGGGCCTAGAGAATGCCCCCTTTTCCCCTTCTCTGAACACCAGGAGTGAGCTGAGATGAGGGAGAGTCAATATGTCATACTTTCAGACTGTCCCCCAGGAACTGGCAGCAGACACTGGTCTAATTAGACAAGAGCCCCACTGCAGTCCCAGACAGACAACTGCACTACACACACTCTCCGAATGCATGTGTGTGAATTTGGTTGTATACACACACATACAAGTGTGGGCACACAAGCTAAGCTTTTTTCTGCTTCTGTGTGTGTGTGTGTGTGTGTTAATAAATGTTTGCATTACACCGCTTTGTGTGTCTATAATGGTTAAACTTCCACAACTCAGTGTTATCTTTGACCTCCAAATGTGCCGCCCAGACTTCACCTGATAACTGCTGTGTAGTGGAAATAATTCACCTTGCTGGCGTCCTTTGCACTTTTGCAAACTTTTTTACCTGACTACATTTTATCGTGTGTTTCTGGGACTCGCGCATGTTATTAATGTTATACAGTGTTAAACAGAGTCAGTGCTTTTCTCTAAACTGATCCATTTCACAATATCACTAGATGTGTGCTTACACCTTCTGCTTTTCCCTTTCACAGAATCATCAAAAGAGAAGAAAGAAAAGGATTCAATGAAAGAAAGCAAGAAAGACCCAAAAGAGTCGACCAGAGACAGGGAGTCAAAGAAGGACTCGACCAAGGACTCCAAAGAGTCTTCGAAGGAATCGTCCAAAGAATCCAAGAAAGAGAAGAAGGAGTCGAGCAAGGAGAAGGAGTCGGTCGCTGAGCTGGGAAAAGAAAAAACTAAGGTGTCCAAAAAGCCCTCTGTCAAGGTCAAAGAGAAGAAGAAAGAGGCAGGGGACGGCTGACCAGACGCAATACAAACACACATATACACCCAATAGTCATTTCCTGCCCTGATAACATATCTAGGCCTCATGTTTGGGTATGTATGCGTTTGTACTCGAGTACAGGATGTGTGTAGATGTTTGTTAGCTGTACACTCTGTAAAATAAAGGTGCCAGAAAGGGTTCTTTGGAGCGATGCCAGAGAATAAGCAGTTTTGAAATGTTTAAGTGGTTGATAATTGGTCCGGTCTTCCACATAATGTCATTATACGTCTAGGTCAAGAACCACTTTGGAACCTTTATTTTTACGAGTGTAGTCTTTGTTTGTGACAGTGAGAGCAGAGCTAGTGTATGATAGTCAACAGCGTCTGGCTGCATTCACCCAGTGCCAGAGAGATCATGCAACGGAAGCACGCGTTACACTGTGAAACTTCCCCTCCATGAGGGAAACTACAGTAAGTAGGAACCTTTATTTTTGGATGAGGCTTTATTTTTGTTTTAGACGCAGCAGTCTACAGCCTGTCCAGTCCCGGTCCCACAGTGCTAACCAAGCCACCCACGCAGGGTCAGCGTGACGTCTGCCAGAGTGTGTGCATGTCTCTCTCTCTCTCTCTCTTTCCCTCTCACATACCCCCTTGCAGGCACCACACCCCACCAAGCCACCTCTCCCCCCATCTCCAAGAATAACCCGCTTCCAACCCGCCGGCCAGCCCGGGTCCACTGAGGCCACTCTCTCTTCACCACCACCACTCTGTCTCTCCCTCCATCTGTCTCTGTCACTGCACCGTTCATAATCCCGGACACAACTCAGCACGCTCTTAATTGGAACTAGAAAAGCTGCACTGGACTAGAACTGGTTTCATGTTTGTTTTTGTTGTTGTTGTTGTTGTTTTCTCCGTTTCTTATGATTTAAACCTCTGACAGCAGTGTAGAGATACACATGAGAAATGTTTCTCTTTCCCACGCACCACACAAACAGGCAAGAGAAACCGTGTCCAGGTCTTTGGAGACCATAGACGTTTAGTCAGCAGATGTGGTGCACCAAACTCAGCAGTGACAATCCCACGCACGGCGCTGATAGTTTACATGTTGTGTGTGTCTCCGCCCGTCTCTCAGTGCGTAAAGTAGACTGGGATGTGCTTTCAGTCTTAGTGATGTGTGTTTTATGAGAAGAGGTGTGCTGGACGTCTGTGTCATTCCTTAGTTCTTTGTTATTTTGCGGTTCATTCAGGTTCTTACTGAAATGTGCACGTTTATTTTAACTGCGTCTTCAGTCCTTACGCGGCTCTGTTGTGTTGTTCTAAGTAATAGCAAAGTGCAGCCTCAGATTGTACAGAATAGAGTGTAGATTTCAGGGGGGGCTTTATACCACTCTGCTCTTTGTCAGTGCTAGAGATATAAAACCTGTGTGTACATAGATAAACATTTGTCATTGGTGGGTGGTTAATTTAACTATTGATTAGAATTGGTGTCTCTTTTTTAGAGAACAAAGGGTTTGGTTACCACTTTCCAATGAATGATTTATATTATTTTAGCAGCTTTTGACGGCCAAATGGAGTACGTTATTAATGTTGTAAGTTATTATATGATAATAACAATAAAGTCTGATCCATATACAATAAGTTACCAAGACTCTCCCAGGTTCATTTTATATGAGAAATGTCTAGTTGTCGTAGCCAGGTTATTAGAGTTGTAGTAGTTTTATATATATGGTGTCAGATAGATACTGAAATAAAAGAATGTAATCATTAAATCTCAGACCCTCCTCTCGATTATTTGTTGTAAATTTCTGAGAGAAGACGCACAGAAATGGACTACGTTACAGTTGTTGAGGAGTAAGCGATGATTAAAAGGGGAAAAAATGTTTTAAAGATAAATGGATAGTAGAAAATAAATGGTTATTATCAAAGCCGCAAAGAACATGATTAAATGTGAGCAGAATAAGGCTGTAACAAAGTAATTCCTCATGTGTTTAGCTCCCGCTGATTCTCCTGCTGAGTTTTATTGCTTCCCTAATCAGATCCACATTATTCCCCAATATAAGATGCTCCTGAAGACTTCAATAAACTCTGTGTTATGCTGCAATAAAAGTTAGTAAAGAATTAAAAAGTGTAAATCAGCAAAAGATGTTTGTGAGTGGAAACTATCTGATTATTCTCTAAACACATTCTATTTTGAGGGGAACGAGATGGAAAAGTTTTACTCTGTAGGTTTGTAGCCACACTTTACTTTACTGTAGACCATTTTGATTAAAAACTTTTGATCAATCATTGCTTGCTTACAAACTTTTGGCCAGTGTGCCGTGCAGGAGCATGTGTGTGCCCAGCAGGAGAGTGTGGCTGTTGTAGACACTCATGTAAAACTCGTGGCAGGCACAGCCGCTGCCCCTTCAGCCTATGAGTGGTCAGAGGTCACGTTTGTTTTAAGTGTAAGAGCAAGCAACTCTGCCTTACGCCTTCTATGTCCGAGTCTTATTGTGTGAATCCCCCACATCCAGTCCAGACAGTCCAGCTGACTGCACGGAGACCAAGAGTCTGCCTCCGGTTTTACACTCCGCCAGCTGAGCCAACACACCTACAACAGCAGGGGACACACACTCAGGACTTTTAAACCTTGAATAATCAATCTGTAGAATATAATAATAATAAAAGTATACATAAAAATGTATAATACACCACTAAATATAATGCAACACCTGCAGTGGATGTTGTTTTCAAATGCCGAAAGGAGCAAATTAACGTGCAGTCGTTAAAACTAATGACAGAAGCCAGGGATAGAAACGTTTTCTATTACTGATTATGCCCTAGGGTAAATATAGTATGTATTCATGTTTGCATATGTAAATAAGTAAATGAACCGAGCTTTCAAACACACTCTGCCTTTGGCCCTTCAGTTCTCCACCACACGCTGATTAAAGAGCTTAGAACTAAAGTGCTCTTTGGCGCCATCTAGCGCCTAATATTAATGCTGCCCCACCCCCACAGCGGTGTGTGGTTTCCCTCAGCTTGAAAATAATGCAGTGCAATAAAAGAGGAAAACTAACAGTCTCCTAACAGTTGACCACAGTTAAAAAGGTGGGGCTCCTGCGTTTTAACCGCTCCTCTGAAGACACGTTTTATTTGTTCTCCGGTTACAATTAACAGCCCTGGCTGCGGCTGCTGGGATGTGCTGCAGAGTCCGGCTCTATTCACATGCAGCTCCGAGGAGTTTAGTTTGCATGACAGAAAATGAGTGTGAGAGCAGCGTCGTGGCATGGGGAACTGTTGTCATTGCTTGTGCTGTTTAATGACACTGCAGTGGGCTCTTGGTTCAGTCGCAGGCTTTTGATGCAGATGTGACTATGACGTCATTTACCTTTGTCTGAGGTATTCCACACCTGAAACTTAACCCTGCCTCACAACAAGACCAAATTAAACACAGATTTGAGGTCAGACTTTTTAGTCAAGACTATATAACGTTATTTTATGAGGTCACATTTCGTAAAAGGCGAAATGGTCTGTAAATAAAACCCTCCGTGACAGTCATTGCTAAATGTTTACTCTGTCTTTGTGCGCCCAGTTGATTGTTATGTTAATCCTGAAACTGTTTGCTGTGTCTTCTGCGAGAAAGCAAAAGGCTCGTTAGCGTGATCTGAGGCTCGTATACGAGTGAATTCCGGATGTTTAGTGAAAGCCGATCACAGACATCTTCTGTGGCTGATGAGCGCGTTAAAAGCCCCCTCAACGGTTTAAACGGCCCGACTTTAAAGGCACCGTTCATGTGTTTTCTAAAATGAATATATTTATGAAGTAACATAAAAAAAATCACCGGTGCCAGATGTCAAGGCACATTTTAATAAACATATGTTTTAATTTGTTTTGTATTTTGGTTAAACTCAGAAAATACACTTAGAAGAGCCCTGCAAAGAAACTGTTAACTTGCTGCCATTTGACCGGGTGTGTTTGTATACGATAGATAGATAGATAGATAGATAGATAGATAGATAGATAGATAGATAGATTGATTGATTGATTGATTTACTGAGTATGTGTGAAGTGTGCTTACTGTGTGCAGAAGCAGAAGAGGTGTGTGTGTGTGTGTGTGTGTGTAGAGTAGGGTTGGGGGGGTGGGGGGGGGGGGGGGGGGGGTTGGTGTATCTGAGCGCTAGGAGGAGGGTCCTGCGTCGCGCGAATGTTTAACTGGGGCGGAGAGGAAAGCGAGAGCAGCAGAATTAGCCGCAGTGTTAGAAGCAGGAGACAGTGGTAGCTGCAGTAGCAGTTATACCTTGGTGCCGACAGAAGTTGCACACCCAGTCGCGAGGCTGAGCGTGACCGCGCCGGTGTGTTATAGGACGCGTGCGCGCGCGCGCCCTCGTGGATGGACGTCTGAGGATATTTACGCGGCGGAGCAACCGGAGGAATCCGCGAGCGCTGAGCGATGATGAGTGAGAGCAGAGCTCCATTTACCGGCACCGACCCTTCCGGCCGCTCGAGACTGATTGGATTTTAACCGCAATCGCTTCCTCTACCACTTTTTCTTATTGGAAAAGTGAGTTTATTCTCTCCTTTTTCGTTCTCGTTTTTTTTTTTCTTTTTCTGGCATTCTTTCTTTCTTTTTTTTTTCTCTTTTCTATTTTTGCCCTCCACGTTTTATGACCAGCGCGTCTTGATGGCTGAGTGTCCGCCCACTAAAGCCCCCTGCTGGGTTTTGTTCGTGCTGTTAGTGCTGCACACCCCGCGGAGGATCTCACCTTTAATCACAGGTAAGCGAGATGTGTGTGTGTGAGAGAGAGAGAGAGAGAGAGAAAGAGAGAGAGAGAGAGAGAGAGAGAGAGAGAGAGACAGAGACTTCTCCATCACTCGGTCATTACCACCGGTGCCGCAGCGATGGCAGCCTCCAAAACCACACACTACACCAGCTCCAATGATAGCGCCAAAAGCGAAGCGTTCTACTGCCAAACTACAAGTGGTACGCAGAATTTATGGCAAATTTGAAATAGACATATTATATCTTGTATGTTTCTTTACATAGATGATTAATAGAAAAATATAAATGCCAAGTCTGTGTCCATTTCTGAACTAACGTTTCAACAAAATATAATTTGACCAGGGTCTTCAAGTTTTTTAGACAGATGGGCAAAAATAAAGAAGCAAATTTCAGATATCACAGCTTATAGACGCTTTTTGATTGGAAAATCTACTGTTGATTTTTGTACATTTAACTTTGTTATCTGAATGTACAACGACTAATTCTTATATTGAAAAATTGCACATTTCCACTGCAATTTCTAAAAACAAGCACCTTTAAAATATTTTCTCACCTCCCCTGTCTTATTTCCTGTGTTCCCAGTCCTCTCTGTATTTCTATGGCTCTGGAAAAATGTATAACAAATACGTATGAATACAACTGTACAGAATTCAGTCGAACTGAACTAGAGATAAATCATTCTGAAAATTTCAACGTGGATACTAACACAAGGAAGTTTTCCTACATAATTTTTATAATTAAAAAATAAAAAAAACAGCGTCTTCTTAACGTAACACGTTAATGTAGAGCGATAAATCATTTACCTCAAGTGTTCCAGTTGCAGGTGACGTTTCCAAACGTTGTAAAATCACATTAATTTGAACTTAACTGAAATAAACATTACTGAACTGGGTTGGGCTCTTATTTGCTTTTTGTTTAATGGAGTGCATGACGTAAGCACATTTACTGGACCCGTTTATAACAAAATCTTCCGTAAATCAGAAGTAAAAGCGATCATTTTGTCACCTCTAACGTTTTAAATTGAGTTAAGGAGCAGGTGAATCTCTCACTTACTCAGTGTAGCTCTCTCTGAAATAGCTATGAACTCGTTTTGTCCATTTTTTTTGCTCTGATGATAAAATCGAACGTTGTTTCATCCGTTTCGTCCGTTAATATTTAAACTCCACACTGACGCGCGTGACAGTTCTGCTCGAGGAGAGCGAGCTTGAGCGGGAAAACCCGAACAAAACCGAGGTGTATGTAGCTGTAAACAATGAAATAAAGCCGCAAAAATGGCTAACGAGCAGCTATTACTGTCACACCTGGGTTCTCTTACTATGTTTGGTGTATTTATAGATTGCTCTGTTACTGTTTTTCACAAAACAAAGCTTTTAAAAACCTTAAGTTTTATAAATTTGGAGTAAATTTACTCCAGATTTATAAAACTTAAGGTTTTTTTGGCTAATGGGCTAAGGTTCTCTAACCATTTATGAAAAAAGATAGATATATATGAAAATATACGGAAATATAAGGAAACCAAACTGTTCAAGACACTTATTTATTCCGGGTTTATAAGAAAAGTGTGTGTTTTCGCAGGTACTGAGGCGAGCTGTGATAATGAAGGAGAGGTACTTCACATCCCCAATATCACAGACAACCCCTGCATCTCCTGTGTGTGTCTGGTGAGAAACTACAGAATTATTTCCACCCGTCTTTCAACACATGTGCTAGTTAATGCTATCCCATTTGTGTAGCATGAAAATCAACTCGGCAGTGGTATTCATTCTCTCTCTGTCACATCTCTCAATCACATCTTCTTTCCTGCTCCCACCCAGCACACACACTCTCTCTCTCTTGTTGAGAATCTCCTGAGGTGTGACAGACTCCTCTGATAGAGGTCTAAGTGAGTTTTACCCCTGGCCTTATCTAATCTGCCCCTGGCCTTCTGCTGCGGGTCACAGCCCTCCTTTAATCTGCCTCCCTCTGGCCGGAGAGACGCTGTGGCGCGGAGTACGAGACCCCATTAAAATATCTTCTAATGGCCGACCAGTGAGCAGCACAGCAGCTTCAGTCTTTCTTCCACCTCCTCTGACTGTCCTGCATTTACACAGTGGTAAAGCACAGAAGCACCTTGTCTATTTAGTTTCTGATTAGAATTGAATAAAATAGGCATTCATTTTGCAGACAGACAGCTTTAACCATTCAGTCCATGGCACCTTGGCATTAATCAATAGAATGAGAATCTGTGTTGCAGTCGCACATGGGCCTAATGCCAACCTGCCCAGAACTAAGTGTCGGCTGGATTGGTATAAAGGCAAGGTGTTGTGAAGCAGAGGGGTGGGGGTTCAGAACAACACTCCACACTTCTTGGGTGAATGCAGGCGATGTTTGATGTTTGAATGCAAACAGCCTTGCAGAAATATTCCAGCAGAAATGGGCTGCTTTTATTAAATAACACATTTTATTTTGATTTAATTGCAATGCAGCACTATACTCACTGTCATAACCAAGCTTTATACAGTATCTCCAAATCCTGCCTCTATACGGGGGGGTGGGGGGTGTCAAGTCTACTTGAAAAAGAGCAATTTTTTAAGCTATAAAATATTAGTCAGTGTAATAATAAAACAAAATAATTTGTGCTTAATCAGTAAGGCACCGCTTTCATCAGCAACGTGCCAGCGTCTACTGATCCCTGATCTGCGCACATGCTGTGAAAAGTTTCTCTCAAGCCTGTGCTGATGAGGGCAGCGGCACAGTCTCTGCTTATGTGTGTAGGTCATGACCTGCATGTTTTTAGAGAAAGGTTAGGGGTCAGAAGGCAAGGGCAGGGGCATTAACTGGGGCCATGAGAGGACAAATGGTCTTAAGAGTTCTGAGACTTTCCCTCAGACCGTGAGGGAAAAGCAACAGACACTTATGAGCTTGTTTTGGCACGTCTACATATCAGTTTTAAAGTCTCTTATGTTATATTACTGACGTATAGTGTGTCATATTGTGGTTTTCAGCGTGTTTAATAGTAGTCATCTGTACTTTCTGACACTGAGAACATTGGTGTAGTGTGGATTTAGACCAAGTATCAAGAGCCAATCAATGAATAGCTAGTAACTGGTTAAAAAATATCTGTGCCTTTGTAAGTGGTTCATACCGAAAATATTACTCATTTGTGTTCCATCAGAATACGTCATAAACATATATATCATGAAGATGTGTTCTAGTGTTACGGTTATTGCCATATTGCTCGCTCTTATTGTAAGACATGGCCCACATATCAGACAATGCCCCTCACTCTCACTAGAATAACGACAACTAATCTCAGATCAGAAATGTAGTTTCATCTATGATTTTCTCTATATGAGGTATAGAAACTGTTTTCCAGACCTCGTCTCTCAGACCGAGACTGGAGTCTTCATGTAGAGAGCTTTCGGGGGGCTCCGAGTTTAATCTCCTCTGACCTTTGCCCTTTTTCAGAAAGGTCCCTACGGTCCACATCACTTACTGCTAATGACTGAGTGGGGAAAAAACACAGGTGGGCAAATACAAGCTAATGCCCAAACCCTAAATCTACAACCAGGGATTTCAGGACAAGAGCGTGGCATGTCTGACACAGGCTTTTCTGAAGTCCTGAGGTTCACGTGCCAAAATTCCCGTGCTGGATCTATCACCGATGAATCAAATAACTGTCCATCAGCTATTTCATACGCTTATCCTGTCATTTCTTCTGAAACGAATGGTGTAAATAGGGTGTTTGTCCATCCCTTACCGTTGCTAAGTTTCTGGCAAGGCTTAACATATACTTTGGAACTTTTGGAGGGAAAAAAACATTCGTAAATTTAAAGGGAAGTCAATGTAAAAAGATTTTATTAAAATAATTTCTCTAAAATTATTTCACTACGTAGTTTTAGAACATTTGTATTGTGTTTACACAACATGAAAACTCTGTTTAAAGTGTTTAAATGACGAGTAAAGTTAAAGTCCACACAAATACAAATACATGTTTTTCACTGGACAGTGACGATATTACAATAGCTTTGTTCTTGACTGTGGATTCATTGTGGTTTGCTGGACTTTTATGAGTACAGTAAGGTAACAATGGAGAAGGGAAGTGCTTTTATTGTGTGGAGAGAAAGAGTGAGCAAGTACTAGGAGCCACTCTGAAGAGGCCACAGCCTTTCACACAAACTAAAGAAGGTCAAGGGGAAACCACAGTCACTACAATGTACAAGCTCCCCAGTCTAACAGTGTGTCTTTGACACGATTAGACTGTATTAGAGTGCGATTTGAGCCCGGCCGGGTATGTGGGGGAAAGCAGTGTTAGTGTCAAAGAGACCGGGTGACGACGGGTCTCTGAGGGACTCTCGAGTTTTCCGCCTTCGTCTTCTGCTGTCATCTCTCCGAGGCGACGTGACGGCTTAATGAATTCCTTGTATTGACTTACGGTAGAGTCTAACTTTATGAAAGGAAATCAATGGAGGGTGGGATGTTGCTGGCTGTGTTGTAAGCTGATAGTTCCTCTCTTCTCTGACTGAGCCTGTAATCCGCTGCCTGGGACATTTATCAGCTCGAGCTGTTCCTCTGACCTTGGAGAGATTTGACACAAATTTGGTTCAAATCGACTGACAGAGGCAGTCGGGCCAAAGTCATTAAAGGCTAAGCACCAGCTATATGAAAGTGTCAAACATATACAGTGGAATCTGAGTTCCTAACTTGTGTTTATTGATCGTCAGAAAACATGTTATTTCTTACTAATTGAAGGAATAAGGTTTAAAAGACCGTTGGTCCCCCCCCCAACGGTGTTGGGAAACTCTAATAGGCGTCTTGCCTGTGACGTAGATGGTGGACAACAACTCTAGAAGCTGCACTTAATTTAATGCAAAATGAGGAAAAGGTGTGTTGTTTTTGGCTGCAATCATTCAATGTACAGTGGGACATCTGTGAACAAATGGCCCAAAGATCCCAAAATATCCAGAAAATGGACTAAATTTGTCCACTTTAAACGGGCACTTTGGAAAGGACCATCCGCTCACTCCGTTATCTGTAGCTCATTTCACTGGCGCTTTTCCAACAATATGGGCATGTAAGGACACCAACGAAAGGTGTTCAAGAGCCTCTGTAACATGGAGGTAAACAGGGTGAGGACACTCACTTCGCCTGTTTTAGTTGGTGTTAGTTAACGTTAGCTTGACTCGCTAAACTCGGTGTCTCAGATTATACTCGGCTACGTAGCTGCATTACGGAGGTTTATAGTGTCGGATGAATTCGAGTTCGACTTCGATCACATTTACAAGAATAACGGTATCTCTAAATTTGAGTTTAGCTTATTGCTAGGCTATTGTCATGAATAATGTTGGTTATTTAGCTAGATACTGTCATAACAGTCAGTCATAACGGTGTTTTACCGCGGCGTTGTTCAGCTGTTGTCCACCAGTGACGTCACGGTCGCCTTCAGGAATTTCCGTAGCGAGCTCGGGTTTTTCCGTCAATTTAATAAAATTGTCAGTTTTAAATCAAATTAAGCTGCTATTTTCATTTTAATTCATACTTATATCTGTCAGTAACTACAATAATGTGAAATATTCATGGAGGGCCATTAAGTGGTGCTTAGCCCTTAATCTACAAATGTAACACATTGAATTTCTTTAAAAATAATTTAAAAAATATTTTGTAAAATATGTGAATGTTAATGGACCATTCATGGATATATTGTTTTGGAGATATGAGGTTTTTCTTCTGACAGCATCAGCAGGAAAACAAAGTGGTCTGAGCTGGAATTTAGATTGTTTCTTCAGATTTCTAACCCTGCCCTTTGGTTGTCTGCTCTCTTTTCTACCTCATCCACACCCCAGCCTTCCATCTCCTTGATGGATTTCTTTCTCTTCTTTTTTCTAACTCTAATCTTGCTCCAGACTGCTCCTCTTGCTCAGCATAATTTTCTGTTTCTCTCTCATTGAGAGTAAGCTATTGAATTTTTTCCCCCGAAAATATCCATTTTCCCTTCACTTTTTCAGGCCTGTCTTTTTTTTTTAATC
Organism: Hoplias malabaricus; assembly: GCF_029633855.1. Classification (NCBI taxonomy): domain Eukaryota; kingdom Metazoa; phylum Chordata; class Actinopteri; order Characiformes; family Erythrinidae; genus Hoplias; species Hoplias malabaricus. The sequence goes on from NC_089818.1 coordinate 9,373,675, forward strand.
AAATCAAATTTTAAAATTTACTCAAAAAATACTCTCTCTCTCTCTCTCTCTCTCTTTTCAGGATGGAAAAGCAGATTGCAAGCAGGAGAAGTGCCCTCTAGTGGCAGAGGATTGCGCTCTGGTTGTAAAGCAGACTGGAGCCTGTTGTGAAAGATGTAAAGGTGAAGAAGACAAAAGACACTCACAATAAAAACCAATGACAGACATAAGGCCTTGTTTGTACTGTGCTATTATTCAACACTGTTTCTAAAGGTGTTTGCCAACATTGTATCTGTGATTGTTTTTCGTGGACAGATCAATTAACGTTTTTTTTTCACTTCATTACTTTTTATGACAGATTTCCTACGACTTGCAAAATAACAGTGAAGTAGACACCATTTTAGCAGTGAGCGTTATAGAACCGATAGTTTTGATTCTAGGGTGTAATTAGTTGAGACACATGAAGCCACTGAAATAAAAACATTGCACCCACGAGTATTTTTTTGTTTTGTATTTTAAAAACATTAATAAATACGTTTTTTTGACTGTAGGACTATATTTCTGTATAAATACCCATAAATACACAGTCTGTCCTGGGTGTATGCCCAGTCTGCCTTTTCAGTTGCTGTCTCATTTCTCTTACCACAAGGCAGCCAGCCTCCAGAGTTTGTGCATTACAGTGATTTTAGTCCAGACATGTTGCAAAATCAGAAAACACACGGCCATGAGTGACTCCTTTCTTTACGAGTACCTGATCAGAGCAGCGCTCCAAACCGAGCAACTCACTCTTCGGCTTCAAGCGCAGAGATCTGCTCCGTGGACATAAAGGTCTTTTGTGTATGAGAAAAAGGGCATGTGTGTGTGCTAAAAGAGTCCTGCTATCCACGTAGGGACCCAGCAGCTGCTGTTGCTGGTTGAGAATTGGAGTCTTGGGTGCAGCTTGGGTTTATGGAGCACAGAAATAAAATCCTCTTTTTTATGAGGTCTGCGCTGCTTCAGTGCTGGTTTGGCCCGTACGCTCTTGTCAGAAAGAGAGGAAACGCCAGTTTAGCTGGGGTCACTTTAGACTAGAGTTGTAGCTTCACAGCAGGGGTATAAGGCTTTGTTTTTTTGTGATCTGCTTCTCTCTCTCTCTCTTTCTTTCTCTCTTTCTTTCTCACTCTCTCCCCCTGTCTCTCTTTTTATTTTATGAGCCAAGGTTTATTAAACATGCCTGGCTTTTTTTTTGTTTTGTTTTATGTCAGAGCACTTTTTGTTAGTTTTGAATGGAAAATCCCAAGCCGTCATCTTTTGTGTTGTTCCTGCGTTCCCTCCAGAACTCACGGTTCCATGCTGGTTCCTTTCATTTGGGGCCATGTTGAATTTGTTTTAATACAGACGCGTAAAATTAGGGCGAAAGGGTCGATAGGACGGAGGGCAGGCTTTGCCTTCTGTCCCATGGTTCACCTCTTTCAAAGGGCTTACGGTAAACCACAGACTTTAACTTGGGGTAGAGTTTCCATCCACACAGTAGTGACTTAATGTGTTGTCTATTCAAACTATGCAGGACAAATTCACTGAGATCAGTGGGATGCTTTTCAGAATCTGAATTAATCTCTCTCTCTCTCTCTCTCTCTCTCCAGGTTGTCAGCTGGAAGGGAAAGCCTATAATAGCTCATATTCCTGGACTACTCCCACCAAGCCATGCATCACACGTCGATGTCAGGTGAAGTAATATTTCATGTGACCGTTTTTGCTGTATTAGGGTTTAGAGAGGGCCTTGTCTCTGTGATTAATCTGTGGTTTGAGAATGTTCTGAAGATTGATGAGTAAATTAGAGCAGTGAGCTCACCCGTGAACCTGTCAAACATCTCGGAGCTTTAGCAGGAGGATTTTGTTCCTAGATCATTGTTTATTAATGTATTAGGTTCATACCTAATGTTTAAAACACATTTTTAATGTAACATTTAATTGTAATTTGAAATGTAAACATTATGTAATATTTTCAAATATTAAAATGAGAGCTTCAAAATTATTGTGATGATTCACGGACCTGTAATAAGGAGCATCTGGGCTCAGTGCTGCAGAAACTGCACTATGTAACGTCTGGAAGAGGGTACAACAAATCTGACCCAACATCCACATTCTTTTGACTTGGATGTGTACAGTGCAACCCTTTCACAATATTAACATCAAATTACATAAAGCAATAAGTTACATGAAGCTGTGTGTCACATTTAGGCACCCAACCCGTCACTGTGAACCTGGCTCAGTCAATCGGATTACAGAATGCATTTGATTTATTAGATGATGTATTTGATTTATTAGATCAGATGTGTCTGTTTTAGTAAGAACTGAATGTGGTTTGGCCTGGAGTTACCTCTTCAGCATCCCACTCAGTGACCTTCTCAAAGAGTGTTAGTTAAGTGCAGAAGGAGAGACTGAGGACAGATTTATAGCTTATTGCCTTGCAGCGGGTAAACAGGTGAACTTGGCTGTTCCGTCTGCACATCTGGGTCCCCGATTTCCACACACACACACACATCTCTGCCACAAAGCTGTCTTATTTCATGCTTCACAGCCACAGCAAAGGTCTGGCCTTTGGGGAGAACACAGGTGTGTGGGCAAACTTCCGAGTGGATTCCAAAAACATTAAGGATCCAAACTGAAAGAGAAGAGCTTAGGCCAGTATGAAAATGCTCAGCTGTGGCACGAGTGTCAATAAGTCATGGGCAAAGGGCCCCGCTCATGTAGCCACAGAGTGAGTGATTCAGCTAAGAAAAATTAAAATTCACTTTCACCGTTTAAATATTTCAACACTCTCCTTGCATTCTGAGAGACTGCATTCTGAGAGATTTCTGCTGAGCACATTAAATATTATATTAATACTGCTCATTATATAAGCCCTGCCATAAGGATACATTGAAAAAGGTCAAATTAGCCTAGAGATGTACAATCTCTGCCAAATACCAATAAGTCCAATGACCAAGGGCTTTTCCATTAAAGGATCATTGGGTAAGATTTGGTATATATGCTCATGGGCTCCCCCTACAGCCACAGAGTGTAATTTCCCTTGTAGAGCACTGTCCTACCCTCCACCAGAAGAAACTGCAGTTGCAGCGCTGAGCCTGGAGTAGCCACAGCAGAGGTTCTATTCTCCCTGTTACAGCTCATTGAAGCATTACAATTGTTTTGAAGCTGAAAATGTATTGTACAAATACAACGTAGTGTAACTTTAAAGGCTTGAGACTTTAGTAGTAGAGAAAGTAGTTGGGAAAGTCTCAGCATCTCCATCTCCACCTGTAGCCACAGTTTTAAGATGTTTACTTGGACAATCTGCTCATCTCTGTTTTCTAACACAGTGGATGTTGTATTCATGAAAGTAATCCTACACTCTTTAATACATTTAGTGTGTTTCTTTACCATTAACAGTTGTTTTATACTTTTGTTGTGGTGTCCAAAAAGGTACTGAAACCTTTTTACCCAGACAAGTCCACTGAATCAGTTGGACGTAAGCAGGGAAATCCAGGATTGAAGAAGGATGTGGCCGTTCAGTTTGTAACAGCTTGATGTTTTTGTGTTTGGGACAGGAAGGTGTAATCACCGAGGCAGAAATGCAGTGTGTGGTTCCCTGCAAGAATCCCAAGATCCATCCCAAAAAGTGCTGCCCCTCTTGTCCAAGTGAGTTGGTATTTGTGCATGTATATGTACATATCAGCGTGCAGGATTAACCCCCCTAATACTCCTCACAAATATTTGAGTAGCCACCATCAATTAGTTAGAAACAGCAATGAATCTAATATTAAAATATTATCATGATGGGCGACACGGTGGTGCAGCAAGTAGTGTCGCAGTTACACAGCTCCAGGGACCTGGAAGTTGTGGGTTCGATTCCCGCTCCGGGTGACTGTCTGTGAGGAGTGTGGTGTGTTCTCTCTGTGTCTGCGTGGGTTTCCTCCAAGTGACTGTCTGTGAGGAGTGTGGTGTGTTCTCCCTGTGTCTGTGTGGGTTTCCTCTGGGTGACTGTCTGTGAGGAGTGTGGTGTGTTCTCTCTGTGTCTGTGTGGGTTTCCTCCGGGTGACTGTGAGGAGTGTGGTGTGTTCTCTCTGTGTCTGCGTGGGTTTCCTCCGGGTGACTGTGAGGAGTGTGGTGTGTTCTCTCTGTCTGTGTGGGTTTCCTCCGGGTGACTGTCTGTGAGGAGTGTGGTGTGTTCTCCCTGTGTCTGTGTGGGTTTCCTCCGGGTGACTGTCTGTGAGGAGTGTGGTGTGTTCTCTCTGTGTCAGCGTGGGTTTCCTCCGGGTGACTGTTTGTGAGGATTTTGGTGTGTTCTCCCTGTGTCTGCGTGGGTTTCCTCCGGGTGACTGTCTGTGAGGAGTGTGGTGTCTGTGATGTGTTCTCTCTGTGTCTGCGTGGGTTTCCTCCGGGTGACTGTCTGTGAGGAGTGTGGTGTGTTCTCCCTGTGTCTGCGTGGGTTTCCTCCGGGTGATTGTCTGTGAGGAGTGTGGTGTGTTCTCCCTGTGTCTGCGTGGGTTTCCTCCGGGTGATTGTCTGTGAGGAGTGTGGTGTGTTCTCTCTGTGTCTGTGTGGGTTTCCTCCGGGTGACTGTCTGTGAGGAGTGTGGTGTAGTTCTCCCCGTGTCCGCGTGGGTTATATTATACTATCTATGTTATATTTTATATTATATTAAAGAAAGAAGGATGTTAGTTTCAATATCCATATATTTTTCCCTAATTTTTAATGCCTTTCTTGTGCTCAGGCTGTATCTTTGAGGGGCGCCTTTATAAAGAAAAAGAGGAGTTCCAGCCTGAGGGGAAACCGTGCATCCAATGCACATGCACTGTGAGTATCTCTTCTGGTTACATCCACCACAGAATACATGAGTGCTCATATTCAATCAACTCTCCTTCACAATTAAGACTGGTTATTCCTTCCTACGTAAAGTTACCAATTTAGAAATATGCTGTGCTTAATGTTGTGGAGTAGGCAATGGCTTGCTCCCAGCCTTACATCTTTTAGGATGAGTTTTGAAGTGGTTGGCTGAGCTGCGTGTGACTCTAATGGGTTTGTCTTTGACTCTCTGGGGAGCCACTGGGCTTGTCTCACCACCTTTTAACAATAAATAAACTTTGCATATAAACACATTAGAGCCTTTACTGCACTTCCCAGTCAATTACAGAGTTAGCGGTTATAAAAGGCACATGTGAATGTATGTACGTGTGTGTGTGTGTGTGTGTGTGTGTGTGTTGGGCCAGTATTGTAGGACTCTGGAAAGCTGTCCAAACAGAGGGCTTATTTTGGATGTTGGTTCCTGCTCTCTGGAGACTTTGGTTTATATTCTCCGTGGCTTTGTTTGGTCATTTTAATGATGGCAGTGTTATAACCCTATACATGGGTTCATATGAGTCATCCACCCCACCTCCAGCCCTGACATTCCTGTACAGATGGTATCCACTGCCTCACACACTGCTGTGGTGGGCATACCTGAAAATACTACACTCACTAACACAATGTTTGTTTTAATACGTTATCTTGATACGGCATAATAAATATATCCCTTATCATTTACAATGTTTTGCAAAAATCAGGGAACACTAATTAATTTATTTCGGCAGTCCCTGAGATAAGGACAGTTCATCTGTGGTATGGGGCGGCACGGTGGCAGGTAGTGTCACCGTCGCACAGCTCCAGGGTCCTGGGGTTGTGGGTTCGAGCCCTGCTATGGGTGAGTGTCCACGTGGGTTTCCTCCCGCTGTCCAAAAACACACATTGGTAGATGGATTAGCTACTGTCCATCGGTGTGAGTGAATGTGTGAGTGTGTGTCACCCTGTGAAGGACCTGTCCCCCACCCACCCCCAGGGTGTGTTCCTGCCTAGCGCCCAGTGATTCTGTGTAGGTTCCGGACCCCCCACAACCCTTCTAATCTAATAGTATTTAATTAGTCCACTCTTCTGATCTTTGAGAACTCTACTACCACTTATACTCACCTACCCCCACACACATATAGAACAAATTGATATTATATTGAGTTATTGAGTGATATTTAGAGGCATGTGCCGCAGAAACTCACTCAGAACACACACCGAGCTAATCTTTGTTCACACACCCTTCAAAAGTTTAATTTATGGTTGACCTCACTGTGAACTGTGCGACTTTGTTTTTTTGAGGCAGTTCTTGGTTAAAAGCTACACGAGTATCAGTGTCTCTGTCCTCTGTGATGCTTCCTTCTCTGATGAATGGGGCTGGCAGTTGTCATTAGTTGCGTGCATGCCTGAGACCTGTAAATCTCCCAGAGCAGCCTGGATCCTACACTAAAATGGACATGTTAATACCCCCTAATGCGGAAACACCATTTGTTTTTATTTATTGTCCTGTTTGTCTTTTTTTTTTTAAATCAGGGTGGCCGAACAATGTGTCATAGGAAAGTGTGTCCGGTTCTCTCTTGCCCATCTCATCTGAGCCATACACCCCCAGGCCACTGCTGCCCCAGGTGTCAGGGTAAGTTTGCTCACAGTCCGTCCAAACAACACCCACTGAGATGTAATGGTTAATTTATTTTAAAGACTTTTCCCTATTTAAATAGTCTCACCGAATAATAATATTATGTAATTGTCGTGAATAAAAATAATCATCACTGAAGTGATTTAGTGTTTTACCAGTTGACTTACAGAATAAAACTAATTTGTCATATACTTAGACATATACTCCGGGTGACTATCTGTGAGGAGTGTGGTGTGTTCTCTCTGTGTCTGCGTGGGTTTCCTCCGGGTGACTGTCTGTGAGGAGTGTGATGTGTTCTCCCTGTGTCTGTGTGGGTTTCCTCCGGGTGACTGTCTGTGAAGAGTGTGGTGTGTTCTCTCTGTCTGTGTGGGTTTCCTCCGGGTGACTGTCTGTGAGGAGTGTGGTGTGTTCTCCCTGTGTCTGCGTTGGTTTCCTCCGGGTGACTGTCTGTGAGGAGTGTGGTGTGTTCTCCCTGTGTCTGTGTGGGTTTCCTCCGGGTGACTGTCTGTGAGGAGTGTGGTGTGTTCTCCCTGTGTCTGCGTTGGTTTCCTCCGGGTGACTGTCTGTGAGGGGTGTGGTGTGTTCTCCCTGTGTCTGCGTTGGTTTCCTCCGGGTGACTGTCTGTGAGGAGTGTGGTGTGTTCTCTCTGTGTCTGTGTGGGTTTCCTCCGGGTGACTGTCTGTGAGGAGTGTGGTGTGTTCTCTCAGTGTCTGTGTGGGTTTCCTCCGGGTGCTCCGGTTTCCTCCCACAGTCCAAAAACACATGTTGGTAGGTGGATTGGCGACTCAAATGTGTCCGAGTGTGTGTGTGTGTGTGTGTGTTGCCCTGTGAAGGACTGGTGCCCCCTCCAGGGTGTATTCCCGCCTTGTGCCCAATGATTCCAGGTAGGCTCTGGACCCACCGCGACCCTGAACTGGATAAGGGTTACAGATAATGAATGAATGATTATATGTCAAGCAGGTCTCTTCTTTATTATGCTCATTTTAACCTCATTTAAAAGAAACTAAAATACTCCTGTTTCTGCTTATGAACCTATTAACAGCTCATTCCGTTCTAATACAAACTTTAAAAAAACATCTACACTTCTGTAACCTGTAAAAAAATAATCCTATTCCCAGAATTCACTGGCGGTGTCTTTATTTCTGTCTCGTCCAGGTCAGAGGAAAGTGTTTGACCTCTCTCTGGGCAGCTGCCTGTTCCACAGTGAGGTCTATGAAAACAGCACGTCTTTCGGCTTTGATAACTGCACAATGTGCACCTGCCTGAACTCCACAGTGGTGTGCAGAAAGCGCTGTTCTCCAGCGGGAAGCTGCCATGGTGAAGCCTGCTGCCCAGGGTGTCTCTCCTACCTGAAGACGGAGGACGTGAAGTACTGCAGAGTCAAGAACAAAATCTACAGGGTGAGACACAACAGATGACTCAGTTCACTGGATGGATGGATAGTGGGCATATACATGAATAGGCAAATTACACAGTTAGATGGAAAGAGGTAATAAATATTTGAATGGGAAAATGGATGTATGCATTAGATAAACTATTAGATATTTAAATGAATGAAAGTATGTATATGAATATGTGGCTGGATTAATAATGTACTGTTAAATGTATGGCTGGATGGATGATTAGATTAATGCAGGGAACACAGCTTGAATCTTTAGCCTTAAACCTAAAGCGCTTTATTAATCCCGGATGTGTTTGCCCTGTTAGGATGGTGATAGATGGTCATCGCTGAACTGTACACTGTGCACCTGTGTGAAAGGGAACATAGAGTGTCAGCCCAAGCATTGTGTGCCAGTGACCAGCTGCCCTCCGGTGAGACACCGAACACACACTTCAGGCACCTAACACCAACTACAGCTCTTCTCTGACTCAGTGTGTCACATATAAGTGAATCGTAAACATCCGAGGATGAGGAATTGGTGTTGATTTTTTATTCTATTTACGTAAGTGTCATCTTGATCAGGGCGGCACGGTGGTGCAGCAGGTAGTGGGTTGGAGGCCCGCTCGGGTGACTGTCTGTGGGGAGTGTGGTGTGTTCTCCCTGTGTCTGTGTGGGTTTCCTCCGGGTGACTGTCTCTGAGGTGTGTGGTGTGTTCTCTCTGTGTCTGCGTGGGTTTCCTCCGGGTGACTGTCTGTGGGGAGTGTGGTGTGTTCTCCCTGTGTCTGTGTGGGTTTCCTCCGGGTGACTGTCTCTGAGGTGTGTGGTGTGTTCTCTCTGTGTCTGCGTGGGTTTCCTCCGGGTGACTGTCTGTGAGGAGTGTGGTGTGTTCTCCCTGTGTCTGCGTGGGTTTCCTCCGGGTGACTGTCTCTGAGGTGTGTGGTGTGTTCTCTCTGTGTCTGCGTGGGTTTCCTCCGGGTGACTGTCTGTGGGGAGTGTGGTGTGTTCTCCCTGTGTCTGTGTGGGTTTCCTCCGTGTGAATGTCTGTGAGGAGTGTGGTGTGTTCTCCCTGTGTCCGCGTGGGTTTCCTCCGGGTGACTGTCTGTGAGGAGTGTGGTGTGTTCTCCCTGTGTCTGCGTGGGTTTCCTCCGGGTGCTCCGGTTTCCTACCACGCTTCAAAAGCACACGTTGGTAGGTGGATTGGCGACTCTAAAGTGTCCGTAAGTGTGAGTGTGTGTTGCTCTGTGAAGGACTGGTGCCCCCTCCAGGGTGTATTCCTGCCTTGCAGGCTCTGGACCCACCGTGACCCTGAACTGGATAAGGGTTACAGAGAATGAATGAATGAATCATCTTGATCTTTTTTAATCAAGGCCTTATTGAGGGTATTTATGAGCATGAAAACGAACTATAAACTTTGTATGTGTAAGTACTGCTTTACCCCATGGTTGCTTAGATAATCCTGTTTGTTGTTCAGTCCCGTTAAGAAATGTTCAGTAACGACAACAGAATGAGCAATAGTGCGCTCACAGTACGACTGTAACATATGAATTGGTATTCCACTCATGAACTCGGGTAATCCAGATGCCCTCCAGTGTCAAAGATGATCCTGATGCCATTCACACAGTTTGATAATGACTTTTAATCCCCTCTTTGACCACAGTACAGGGAAACTCCAAACCCTTGGCCTTTGTCATATCTCAGAGCATTCTGAAATGACAATGTGGGAATGCAATCCCAATATGATACCCGTATCGTACAGCCTTGAAACATGACTCTTTCCACTAGTGTCTTCACTTTTTACGTCTATCCCTGACCAGCTGTCCATGTCCACTCACTTCAGCTTCTCAGGAGAATTATGGGCTGTGGCTAATCAGCATTTTAAATATCTACCTGTGTGGCATTCTCAGGGTGGTGATTTACTCTCTCTGTGGCTGTAATTTATTTGTCATAAGGGGGATCCTACTACATGGCCTTAGTTGGAAATGCACACTGGCTTTTTATATAGAGTTGAGCAATATATACTTAAATGTATATGTTCTGTGATAATTTATTATGACAAAAATAGTTCACTGTGTTTGCTGTAAATCATATCATGTGATAGATAATGACTTAGGAATACATACATTTCTTGCTCATATTAATACCTTTGTGCTCAAATATATGGTGCTCACTTTCCACATGACACTTAAGCATACTATTTCCCATCATGCACCTGTGACTGGTTTGGGAGGCTGCCAGACAGCAGGAAGAGCCTTTAACTTTGACTTTAGACTAGTTTACCTCCTGTTTGAGTGACACTGAAGAAACAGAACCCTATATTTAGACTCAAGAAGCCAGTCTCTAAAACCGCAGGGCTTTGTGTGCTCTGAATTGACTGGGGTTCTGGATGAGAGTATGGCATTTTATGTGTGTGTGTGTGTGTGTGTGTGTTGTTGGGGGGGGGGGGGTGTATTTTGCCCTGAGGGTGCAAGGTAGATGAGGGGGTGAAACCTTTGATGTGTACTTCTGATGGCACTTGAAACAATCTGCCCTGTTCCATTCCCTCACTGAGACACAATGTCTGTTTGTCTGTTTTTTGCTCTCGGTTTAACCCTATCCTTCCTAGTATCTCAGAGACACCTGCATTCAGTGTTGGCCTTTGTCTGCTTTAGCTCATTAATTCAATCAGTTCAGAGTAGCTGGTCTTAGTTTCTGTCCATGTTTGTCATAGAGAAATCAGCAGGAGTTAGACCTTTGTGTGCCATTTTGTGCATATCTTACACCTGCTGCTGTTGCTAATATTTTATATTAAAATGAACATGAGGACGGCACAGTGGCGTAACACAGCTAATTCATCACTAATAGTGTTAATTTAACACGGGTGAATTTGCTGTCTGTGAGGAGTGTGGTGTGTTCTCCCTGTGTCTGCGTGGGTTTCCTCCGGGTGACTGTCTGTGAGGAGTGTGGTGTGTTCTCCCTGTGTCCACATGGGTTTCCTCCAGGTGCAAAAACTTAGGTTTTGGTAGGTGGATTGGTGACTCAAAAAGTGTCTGTAGGTGTGAGTGTGTGAGTGAATGTGTGAGTGTGTGTCGCGCTGTGAAGGACTGGTGCCCCCTCCAGGGTGTATTCCCGCCTTGCGCCCAATGATTCCAGGTAGGCTCTGGACCCACGTGACCCTGAACTGGATAAGCGGTTACAGAACATTACAGGATACATAACAGTAGAAGGGAAGACAAACCAACTTTTGTTTGCCTCATGAGTAAAGGATTAAGCTCTGATTGTGTTTATATGTTCCTCCCAGAATAAGATACTGAACCGGACTGGCTGCTGTCCTGTTTGCACTGAAAGTGAGTAAGTTTACATTCACTTGGCTTCTCTTCATGTTTTTGACTTTTAAATTATATTAAGTCACATTTAAAGTATACTGAGTACACTTTCCATAGTTATTTATTTTTGCCACTCTTCTAATACAACTGACGTGTATTTCTCTGAGCTGCTCCTGAACTCAAAAACACATTCAATTTATTGCCTTAATCATTAATAAAATATAAAATAAAATGTCACTAATACAAACACAGACTGATAAATATGGACCAGTAAGTTACAATACCTCAATACATCAGTAGTATGACTAATACTACACAAAGAATATAAATATATTTAAATTGTACTAGAAATGTGGTAAAAGACCCATGAATTGTAATTAAGTGTAGTTTAATATAATTAAAATTAAATATTTATAGAGATTACCTGCAAGTTAGTGGTTCCAAATGAACATAACTTAAGTAAATCAGCACCGTTTAAGTCTATTTCCTAAACTGTGGATTGAAGGCATGTTCAACGGAAGTTCTCAGTGAGCTCTGAGGGAGACTTATAAGTTTCAAATTACATCATGCTTTTGTTGTTGCTACGGTTAATTCATCTTCTAAGGGGTAAAAAGGAAGTTGACATTTCACCACCATGATGGCTTCCTCTCTCCATACCCCCCTCCTCAGAACCAGGCGTGTGCACTGTTTTTGGCGACCCCCACTACAACACTTTCGACGGGCGCACGTTTAACTTCCAGGGCACGTGTGAATATGTGCTGACAAAGGACTGCTCGGTGGCGGACAGCTTCACGGTGCTGGTGAAAAATGACGCAAGGCGTACTCGGTCCTTTTCCTGGACCAAGTCAGTGGAGCTGCGCATGTCCGGCCTCACCGTCAGCTTACACCAACATCTGACCGTCCGACAGAACGGCACACGCATCGCCCTGCCCTTCCACAGCACGGGCGTGCACATCGACCTTGACGGATACCTGCTCAAGCTCACCACTATCGTAGGTGAGGTGCATTCCTTCGCAGGGTGGATGTGTGATAACAGTTATTTTCCTGATTCCAGTGCCATGGACATTATATATGACATACAGACACCAAGCGGTATAGCTGCATCAGAGATTCTGTTTTAAGACATGGCTGCCCCCATGTGGGGGACCTGCTCTATGGAGCATAAACTGGGGCACTTAGGGAGTGCAGCAAAATCACATATTTCTACTTCTTGGTTGTAAAAAATTACTTAATGCTTCTTTAAATAAACTGACAGGGTTTAATGGAGTGAAATAGCTCCAATAACAATGCTTTGCATTCTTTCCACCATTAGATGAGAGCAATCAATCTGTCTGGGTGTGTGTGTGTGTGTGCACGTGTGTGAGGAATGGAAGATGACTGTGAATGGAAAAGTAGTTCCTGTGTCTCAATCTAAGACTGATTTTGTTTCATAGAACAATAAACACTGAATTCATGACTCAAGACTATAACATTTACAAAGAAAACACTTAGCAACAATATTTTTACACGAAGATCGATCCTCTAATGAATTTATCTGCTCTACCCTGGTGAGAAGCAAGTGGTTCTTAGTCCCTAATCTTGCATTCAAGGAATCAATTCATTAATAAAAATGTCTGGAGAACTGCCAGTGCCAGAAATTCCCACAAAATGTGCAGTGCGTGTGAGGACACCCGTGTTAATTCACTTAAATCTGAATATCAGTCTAAACAGCGATGACAGGCTTGATTACATATGATTCAACATTGCCTCTCCATCTCTGACTGATTGACTCAGGTCTGGAAATCACGTGGGATGGAGACAGCTTGGTGGAGGTGGTAGCTGCGCCTCACTTGAAGGGACGGCTCTGCGGCCTCTGCGGTAACTACAACGGCCACAAGCGGGACGACACCATGGGTGGCGATGGCCAGTTTAAGTTTGACGTGGACGAGTTTGCCGAGTCCTGGCGCGTGGACGGTAACGAGGTGTGTGAGCAGCCGCCCCGCAGGCCTGTGCCATACCTTTGTCCCGCATCTGTGAAAGTAAAGCTCCGAGCGCACAGGGCCTGTCACAAACTCAAATCCTGGGAGTTCCAAAAGTGCCACTCTGTGGTGGACTTCACCTCCTTTTACAGGTGAGTACTGTTCACGTTTTAATTTGCAGAGCATGCATAAAGCTTCCAAAATATTGTGCACACTTGCTTGTAGTGAGCACTAGATGTCGCCCTTGTTCCCTAAATGTTACAAGCACAATATACTGTTTTCCACAGAATAAACCTACACTGAGAATCATTTCTAATAGATACTGCCACACTTTGTTTTTAAATTTTCCAGAATTTTAATTTTATTGAGAGTGTATTTCTGTGAAGATGTAAGCTGCATATCTACAAATGAACTCCTGAGTTTTGGACATTCATTCATCCATTATCTGTAACCCTTATCCAGTTCAGGGTCGCGGTGGGTCCGGAGCCTACCTGGAATCATTGGGCGCAAGACAGGAATACACCCTGGAGGGGGCGCCAGACCTTCACAGGGCAACACAGACACACACACACACATTCACTCACACCTACAGACACTTTTTGAGTCACCAATCCATCTACCAACGTGTGTTTTTGGACTGTGGGAGGAAACCGGAGCACCCAGAGGAAACCCACATAAACACAGGGAGAACACACCACACTCCTCACAGACAGTCGCCCGGAGGAAACCCACGCAGACACAGGGAGAACACACCACACTCCTCACAGACAGTCACTCGGAGCGGGAATCGAACCCACAACCTCCAGGCCCCTGGAGCTGTGTGACTGCGACCCTACCTGCTGCGCCACTGTGCCGCCCTGAGTTTTGGACATGTACATTATATTTACTAATGGCTTCCTTTGTACAGCATTCTTTAATGTCTGAAAAGAGGTCTGATTATGCACAAACATTGATGAATGAGTGTAACCTCTGTGTGCAGGTCATGTGTGACAGACATGTGCGAGTGCCCAGTGCATAAAAACTGCTACTGTGAGTCCTTCATCGCCTACAGTCGAGCCTGTGAAAGGGAAGGAGCGCCTGTGCTTTGGAAACCAGAGCAGTCTTGCATAAGTGAGTAATAACCGACAGTATGCTGTATCTTCTCTTTTCACCTTTCTTGACGTCACCTATTCGTGAATGTTTCGTAACTTACACTGCGTAGTATTTTTGCCTTAAATTAAAAAATACAGTTTTAAAATCATCGCGACGATTCACTGAAATGTAATAAGGAGAGCCGTTGTTACTCGGGGCTCAGCACTGTAGAACCTGCACTATGTAACTATTTTGAGAAGGGTAGGGACCTTTTCCTCGCTCTTGATTTCATGACAGTGCTGTAAAAGTGAATTACACAAATCTTACCTAGTGTTGCTTTAAAAGCAGTGATTATTAAGTCCCCCCCTAGCATTTAGTGTAGATCCCAACCTATGTATTTAATCCCATGGTCATGTGATTGATTTGAACACAGATTTTATGATGTGCAAGTAATACCCGAGTCCTGTTGAATGAAACGTGTCCCAGTGCTCCATGTTGTTACAATGACCGAACTGGTGTGTCTTTCTTTCCAGCTACCCAATGTAAACACGGCGCAGTCTATGACACGTGTGGTCCCGGCTGCACCAAAACCTGCGACAACTGGAACGAGATCGGGCCGTGCCTCAAGCCCTGTGTGGCCGGCTGCCACTGTCCAGCAAATCTAATCCTCAACCAGGGTCGCTGCATCAAGCCCACATCCTGCCCTGGACGATGACCCTCGTAGGTTGCTGAAGGCGCCGCAGGCCAAAGACTAACTCTAGTGCTCATGCCTTGAATGAACCAGAGATTCGTGACCTTCCTAAGTGTGAGGTTTGGGACAGGACACTGCGGTCTTTGAGCTCCAGCTCACTCTACACAGACCGAGAGCGCAGGGGCCTCAGCTCATTTCTACGAATAAAGGTCAGAGGGAACTAGTCACGTCACCGCTAACCTAATACGCACGTGTGTCACGTGAGCAGTTGTTGGCGTGGGTCGAAGCATAATCCCAGGATGATAATGGTAACTAGCTTCTGAACAACGTAGAACCTCAAACTACAGGGAAGACGTCAACTGTTCACTGAGCTCTGACGATGAGGGGTGTGTGTATAAACCAACAGGGAACATCAGACCAACTTGGAAAAGGAATGATAAAAAATGTTAATTTTATTCATATTGAGTTAAAGGGAATTATTTATGCATTTGTTTTAGATTTGTTGTTTTATTTTGTTTATGCTGGAAGAGAAACAAGATGTGACATGGCTGTCGAGAGCTCACAGGGAAATGTACTGTGTATTTTTGTGTGTGCATTTGCAAATGCTCAACTGTTTGTGTGTGTGCGTGCGTGCGTGTGTGTGTGTGTGTGAGTGTGTGTGAATAATGTCTTTTTTTACTTGACTGGTAAGCAATTATTTATAAACAGCATTAAGGACCTGTAGCCTCTCAAAGGAACAAAATGGCTCCTTTACCTTCTGCTGCTGTGTCTCAAGGCAGTTTCTCTCTTGTGAATGTTTTAGCCCTGAACAGCATTCTACAGGAGTGGCAAGAACCCAGGACTTTATTCAGGTTCTGTTGCAGCAGAGAGGGGCCAAAGTTTAGCATTTGCCCCTATGGTGGCAAAACAAAGAGAAAAAAAAAACAAGAAATTGCCAAATCTTCATATTGGCTTCCCTTATTTATAGCGTGGCACAACTTGATACCTGATGTTGTCGATAAGCTTTTAAAGGCATAAATAATAAAATAATTATTCACTTTAAATGAGTTATTGGAAACATTCTGCTCAGATTTCTGTCTGTCTTTGTGGAAAATGGAAAAGATTCACCGACAGGAGGAACAGTGCTAGTGATGTGAAATGCTACAATTACGAAGCGTCAACAATTATGTGTGCTAACGGTGCCCCCTTGTGGAGAATGTTGGGCATTTTAATTTACCATCTAAGAAGTAGCACCATCTACAGGCTCAAACAGAGCGTGACACACGGACACTACTCAGCACAGGACAACATTATTAAAGGCTAAGCAGCAGCGATATGAAAGTGTCAAACAAATAAATACAGTGGAGTTTGAGTTCCTAACCTGTGTTTATTGATAGTCAGAAAACATGTTATTTCTTACTAATTGAAGGAATAAGGTTTAAAAGACCGTTGCCCCCCCCCCCCCCCAACGGTGTTGGGAAACTCTGATAGGCGTCTTGCCTGTGACGTAGATGGTGGACAACAACTCTAGAAGCTGCACTTAATTTAATGCAAAATGAGGAAAAGGTGTGTTGTTTTTGGCTGCAATCATTCAATGTACAGTGGGACATCTGTGAACAAATGGCCCAAAGATCCCAAAATATCCAGAAAATGGACTAAATTTGTCCACTTTAAACGGGCACTTTGGAAAGGACCATCCGCTCACTCCGTTATCTGTAGCTCATTTCACTGGCGCTTTTCCAACAATATGGGCATGTAAGGACACCAACGAAAGGTGTTCAAGAGCCTCTGTAACATGGAGGTAAACAGGGTAAGGACACTCACTTCGCCTGTTTTAGTTGGTGTTAGTTAACGTTAGCTTGACTCGCTAAACCCTGTGTCTCAGATTATACTCGGCTACGTAGACGACGCTGAAGTTAGTTACTTATTCGCCAGTTTCTTATTCGGATTCTCTGTTCCACCTTAAATGGTGCTGTAGTTGCATTCTGTCGCCGCTAGATGGCAAAGTATGAACACACCTTCCATAACATGGAAAAACTACACGTTCAGATTAATTCCGTGGATATTATCTCTTTATTTTCTAAGAGTCTCAAAAATCTGAAAGTCTCACTGAAAACACAATATAACAGACTATTAATATCCTGAATATGAGGAAATTTTACTGTAGAATTGTTTTTGTAATTTCCCCGTGAGCATAGCATTGGCGTATTTGGCTTCATTCATTGGACATTTATCATTTTACTTTTAAAGTGTCTCAAACATCTGAAAGGCTTATTGAAGACACAGTATAAAAGAGTCAGAATCCTAAAGATGAAGAAATGTCACTGTGGAATTGCTTTGTCATAATCCTGTGAATATAGCACATGATGAATCTGTAGAAACATGAACTTTGGGTATATGGCATTTTTATTCTTTAATTATCAGAATCTGCAATCAATATTACAGAAGGTGTAGTACAAATACAACATCCCAAAATGTAAAGTTTAATTCACAGGTATGTTTGTTTAAACACTTAATGTCAGTGTGTATATTCACAATGCCTGGTTATTTCCGGTATTATTATATTCTTATTTGCTAGTACAGACCACGCCCATAGAGGCTGAAACGGGGAGGAGTAAAGGGCGGCTTATGAATCCGTATGAAGCCGGACCCCCATTTAATAAATGAATATGAAAAAGGGTGGAGATGGGGAGCAAGTTTAAAACAGGAGGCCCGAACACTGCTCCGAATGCGGGGATCAGCAGGAATGACCCAGCGCAGAGGAGCGAGCCTGACGTAGTGAAGCAGTCGAGTCGAGATCCGTCTCCTGAACTAAACTAAGCGAGTTTGTCCGACGCGGAAATGACGT
Organism: Hoplias malabaricus; assembly: GCF_029633855.1. Classification (NCBI taxonomy): domain Eukaryota; kingdom Metazoa; phylum Chordata; class Actinopteri; order Characiformes; family Erythrinidae; genus Hoplias; species Hoplias malabaricus. The sequence continues at coordinate 9,391,362 of NC_089818.1, forward strand.
GGTGTTATTACATAACGTCACGTATTATGCAATTTAATTAGTCCGGTTGCCTGGCAACATTTTAACATAAAACAGAGGCTTAAATATGAATAACATGGTGTAAAAAGCCTAACAAGGCAGCTTGGCTAAACAAGGCAAAGTTTGCAAGTACAAGGCCTAACCCAGCAAACACAGCTACGTATTCACAACGTGGTAAAAACCACTATATTAGTCATTTGGAACGTTGTGTAAATATTGTCAGAAAGTCAAAATGAAACACTTTATAGGGTTGTCACAACGTTTTTGTGCAACATTACACTACCATTCAGCAACAGATTTGCAACATTCCAGAAGGCCCCTTTCCTGTATTCTGCAACATTCTGACAACCTAAAATGTAATTACTCATTTATAGTCGCAAAGTAGACATAAAGTTACATCACATTATGCAAATACTGTTCTATATTTCTCATAGTAACATTGTCAGTGCATTTTTCCTGATCCACATCATCAATCATTTTTAGTCTGTTACAAAATACGGACATTACTGTGGCCAGAACAGAGATACTTAAAAAACGAGATATAGATTAAATTATGTCATCCATTTTGTTTTCATATTTCAGCATAATTACATGATAATGTACTTGTCATAGTTTTGTTTCCAAAATTGCAATGATGCAAAACATAACTACAAGCATTACACAAACATAATAAATATCAGACAATCACAATAAAATTCAGAATGCAGTTTAATCAAAAATAATTTTACAAAAAGAGTATGCACGTTTATACACATTACACACAAACACAAACATACACTCTTTACAACAGTTAAGCTCCATCCACTCACATTGAAGTTAAGAACAAATTTTAAACACAGAGCACAATAAACAGGAGTCAGTCAGAACAAAGTTCATTTATTCACACAACAAAAACAGTCTGATGAATTCTAAGGAACAGTGAGGTTGGAAAATGTTCATGTAGAAGTAAAGAAATTATAAGATGGTGATTCAGATTCCACTGGGTCTGAGTTCGCCAAAGGCTGTGGAGGGGAGGAAATGAGACAATTCACAAGTGATGAACATTGCTTGTATCCCTATAATTGTGCTACAATTGCCATATAAGGAGCACTGTGTAAGATTTAGTGACATGTAGCAGTGAATTGGAAAATCCCTCCCTTCTGGTGCATCCCCATCTTCTCTGCACCTATCCAAGTTTTTAGTGGGGCTCATTCTTTCGTTTTTTTTTTCTACTGCACAGATATAAGATATAAGTTTGGTGCATGTACTGAGAGCAAGGCAGAAAACGCATGTCTCGAGCTGCAGCACCTGCATGGCCAAACATCATCATCTATGAAAATGATCACTGAATTCATGTTCTGTGACTCTTGAACATAACCATCTAAAAAACTTTTATCTAATTTTTTATTGCTTTGGAGAGCGGCTCCTTGTTTGCACGTGGTCATGCACTGTGAAATGCCATGCATCCCAAAAGCCCCTGAGTGTTTATATCCAACAAAAAATAATGGAAATCAGCATGAAGCTTCCTGTCAATTTGCAAACCTACAGAAAAGTGATGTATGAAATTACGAAATCAATCCAAGGTTCAGATGGAGTTTTTGTATGTGAAAGTAAACCAACTATGAGCTTCTTGCCCAACCAATTCCAGAAACGATCCTAGGTGAGGATTTGAGTATATGGGACTGGAAGTATGAAAGGTTAACAGTAGAAGTGACTGACATCTGACTGGTACAATGACCTCATGCAAGCTGTGCAGTGTTTTTGCCTCCTTAAAGTATGTTTTACTGTCAAACAAATGTTGAAAAAATAAAAATCGGTGCATCCCTACTTCTAATACCTAATGATGCTTCTCATAATGCTTCTAGCACACAGATTTGTAGTTACAGGTGATTATACTCTAATAAGCATATGGTTTTATATTGCATTTCTGCTAATTACTCCCCTAAATCTTACACACTGCATGTTTCACTAGATTTTTACTTACATTCCCTTTTCGTCGTGCAATCCCTGGTGCATGCTTCAGAGTTTCAGCTATGTGAGCCTCAATGTCTGCTGCGTTTGATCCTGGTTGGCTTCTCATCACTGCTTCTGCATAGATGAAGCATACATTTTTAAACCCAACCAACATTGATTTTTTTCCATAAACATCTAAGCTCGCAAGTACAGAGAAATACACTCACTCATTATTACTCTGTAAATGGTTAGATTCTGAAGTGAGATTTTCCCTTTCCTTCCTTTCAGACTAAATGAAGCCCATATTCTTGAGGATGCAATTGTGCGCATTGTACGTCTTACTGAATCTCCAAGGGAATGCCCCCCTAAGGTGGCAAGGTACCTGACCTATGAAGAGAATTGTATAGTTTACAGTTTTAATTTTCCTATTTATTGGAAATATTTCAACTTATAAACAATGGATTGATGGTGCGTATGAGAGGGTTTGATGGTGTGTGTGAGAGAAAGTTTAATGGTGAGTGTGAGAGCGTTTGATGGTGTGTGTGAGAAGTTCAATGGTGTGTATAAAAGGGTTTGATGGTGTGTATGAGAGGATTGACAGCGTGTGTTAGAGGTAAGTTTGAAATGGTTATTTAGTAATGAAAATGGTTTTATATTTACATTGATAAGTCAAAAAAAAAAACCTTTTACAGATTAACAATTAAATGGTTCTTTGCATCATGAAGGGTTTCTTCAGATTGATTGAAAATGTGCTATAGACGGTTTCTGTATAGTGCCTTTAAGAGAAGAGTTCTGTATGGCACCAAAAATGGTTCTATTGTTACAAGCTTAACATCATAACAATAGAAGATTACTTTTCTGAAAAGAACCATCTATAGCACATTCTCCATCAGTCTGAAGAACTCCTTCATGATGCAAAGAACCATTTAATCATGCAAAAGGTTCTTCGAGTGTTCAGGGTTCACACCATTTCCCTTAATAAAGAATCCTTATAAAACCATCAATTTTAACTGTGTAGTTGTCTATGCTGCATTTAAATTGGATTTGTAATTATGAATTTATTTTATATCATTGGATTAATTGAGCTTGTCACCATTTTTCTTTCTTCTTCTTCATCTTTCAGCTTAATTTCAATCTTATTAAAACCCTCCATATCATCCACAGTGACAAACTCCATATCCATTGGCACCTCACTTCTAGCATTAATCAGCTGTTTAAGGAGAAGGCTTTGTTCCTCCTGCTTCTGTAGTAGCTGGTCAAGTTTCATGAGGACATGCATTTGAAAATCTATGAAACAGAATTTTGTCAATATAATTTCCAAACATTATCAATAACATTAATGAACACTTACAAAGAAACTTACTGTCTCTTTGAGGAGGGCGCTCTGGTTGAATGGGTGGTCCTAAAATAATTGCAGAAAACATTTATATTCTTAATATTCTGTTAAAATTCCAACAGGCAAAGGCTGTGTAGTAAATTATTATTTTACTGGTTGTTTTCCATATAAACAAACATCACTGTCTGAGGGCTAATGCTTCTCATAGTCACAATTCAGCAACTGTTGAAATGCAACAGAGCCATTTCCACAGTATTTGCTATAATGTTTAAAAGTACAAACAAACAATTTTTTTGTTTTTCAGATATCAGCAGCCTGCATTTCTTGTCATTCATGCATGTTCTAAATCATTCCAATCAATGCCCACTCTTAATTATTCTAACTAATGCTGCTCTGTGTGTGTATGTATGTGTGTTTACTGCCCCTAATCCCTAGTATGAGAGTGTGTTCACTGCCATGAATGAGTTAAATGCAGTGGTCAAACTTTGTTGTACTTTTGTACAATCATAAAGCATGTAAGAAGTAGTAAGATGTAATGCTTCAATCAAATCAGCATTTTGGCTTCCAATATTATATTAAGATTCTTCACTGACAAATATAAAAGTCACAATAAAGCCTTAAAACTAGTCAAGTAAACTAGAAAGGGTACACGAAACAATAATAATAATAAAATAAATAAATAAATAACAATGTACATTTTCCATACATGAAAACCAATACCAAACCTGCATCACAGAAAATAAAACAAAATGTATTCTCTGTAACTCACTTTGGGCCATTTCCAGTTCTCTACCCACAACCACAGGAATCTCGGACCCTATAAGTAACATAATAATGTCTACATCATTTCATTTATTTAAACATGCCAGATTTTTTTCCCTTCTATTATTGTTTGTATGTATATGTGCATGTGGCTGTTTCTTATAAAAAGAAAATAACTCACAATTCGGCAAACTTGCTGGTTCTCTTGCCATATCCAACCCTCTTTCCATATCTAACACAGGCAATATAAACATTACATATACATGAATGCATTCAGACATACAACAATTTTAATATTGATCAAATAAATAATGCCTTACCTTGGTAGAGAGCACATCTTGTTTGTGCAAGAAAGTCAGACAATCTAGGTGGAGATCTAGCTTGAACTTTAGGACCCTTGGTAGGTTGGAAACTATCTGCAGCACACAGTTAAGTAATATTTACTGATATATTGAACACCAAATTCTTAATATATTAAGACACATTGCCCTTTAAAATACATGCATCATATTAAATATTTACCATCCTCACTGGCAGAGGTATAACACAAATAGCGAGATGGTGGCCTCTTTTCCCTTAGCTTCTTCCCACTCCCATCTGACTCCTCTAAACAAGAAGTGTTCTCTGCCTTCCTCATTAGCTGATGAGCTGTTTTATAATCAACTTTGCAAAGAATTGGTGCCCAAGAGTTAAAATATTTGCTTCTAAACAATTAACAATAATGATTAAAATGAGCCTTCAGAAATTGATACACACCTGATGATTTAAAAACTCTGACTTCAAGTTTTTTCCACAACGCTTTGTCGGGCAAAGATCCACGTTGAATCAATTTTTGTTTATTTTTAGGTGGCCAGTAGCAAAAGTGTCCCTAAACATATAAGTGAAGTTGAATTACTTTGATGGGCCTCAACCTTTGTTTTGCAAACTCTCATATTTGCTGCTTTCTAGATTTAATTAAGCAGCGATTTTCTACGTCATTCAAGTGAGTGTGTTTAAGGAAAACATCAAAATGTGCATGTAAGGGCTACTCTAAAGCCAGAACAGGAAGCCATAAAATTTACTAGCATTTCAAGTTTACTAGCAAGTAAGATCATGTTACATACTTTTAATACTACTCTTGAAACACTGGACAAGCTTTACAGACTGGTGACAAAAATCCAATTTAACAAAATAGTAAATTGCAATACACATGTCTAAAAATGTAAGGAGTATTGTTAATTTCATATTAGTGTTATATATTGAATGATCCTGGGATCAGGGACTACCTACCTTAAATCTACATTCACTGTTCTTTTATTAGCTCCACTGACCATACAGGAGCACTTTGTAGTTCCCCCTGTTATTCAATGGACAGGACCCATACAGGACCCCCACAGAGGGTATGATTTGGGTGTTGGATCATTCTCAGTGCTGCAGTGACACTGACATTGTGGTGGTGTGTTAGTGTGTGTTGTGCTGGTATGAGTGGATCCGACACATCAGTGCTTCACACATCAGAGCTTTTAAAACCTATGCACACTCACTGTCCACTCTAATAGACACTCCTAACTTGTTAGTCCACCATGTAGATGTAAAGTCAAAGACAGTAGCTGATCTGGTGCTGCAGAGTTTGTATAGGTTTTCCTCTAGTCCATCAGTGGACACAGGATGCAGCACACAGGACACTGTTGGCTGGAAATGTTTGGTTGATGGACTATTCTGAGTACAGCAGTGACCCTGAGGGCTTTAAAAATTCAGCAGCTGTGTCTGACCTCTTGTGCCAGCACAACACACACTAACACATCACCAACACGTCAGTGTCACTGCAGCGCTGAGAATGATCCACCACCCAATTCATGCCTGCTCTGTGCATCCTGTAGTGGTTCTGACCAATGAAAAACAGGGTGAAATCAGGATAAGAAAGTACGCAGAGAAACAGATGACTGCAGTCTAAATGTAGAACTACAAAGTGTTCTGGTGTTTTCAGTGGAGCTGATAAACTGGATGATGAGTATAGACACAAGGTAGGTTTTCCTAATTCAGTGTATAAATTGTTAACTACCTTAGTGTTTTAAACTGTAAGCTCTAAACTCTAACAGTATTTTAACTGAAATGAGGTTTTGTCAGCATACTGTAAAGTTCATACCTGTGTACAAACCAGTATGGATAGGTCAATTGTCATAGGTTTTGTTATAAAAACTACAAAAAACTGTGTACCAATCACATAATAATGGTATAGGAATTACATGCATTACATTAAAATAAAAATCTTACTTCACATGTTCTCTCCACCCAGGAATCCGGGACAACAGCCACACTTCGCTCTTGTACAAATTCAAGAACTGAATACATACTGTTAACATATAAAAAAACATATATAAGTTGGTTATCTGATATTCTATTACACGTCATCAACTTAACCTTGAATCCAGTTTCTAGTCCTGAATTTTAAATAATTATTTATGTTTTGCGCTGCCTACCAGTGTTTAGTCTAGTCATTTTAGAATTCAGGAGCAGTAAACTGATTCAGGATTTGGAGTCGAAGACCTGTGCTGTATTATTGATGCTGAATGACAAGCAAATGTAAATATGAGGTACCTGACTTTTTTCTTGGCCACGAAATTTCACAATTCCATTTTACAATTATTGAATTCATTATTTATTCCTTGTTTGTTCATTTACATATATACATAGTTCTTGTTATTGCTGGGACGGCTAGTTACTGAATGCAGTTCATTCATTCACTCCTTATGAAGAAGGGTAAGGTACAAAATATGATTTCCTCGGTGAATTTTGATTGCCCTTTTCATGATTTTATTTTTTGGCACCATCCTTATGGTCATGTCTCCACAGTGAAATGTATATGCTCCAATGAATGTTGAATCACATGGCTCCACAAACATTGGCATTGGTTGGCTATAAATGCGGCACAAACATCCATTCTTTGTGTCATCAACAATTTCACAACACTGTCCATCCACTGACAGAAAAGCATTATCTGGTGTGTGACAAGTGAATGTTTCTCCTCTTTTTTTGGTTTGTAATGCCATTCCTGTCTCACTCTCCCAAATTCTTTTTGCAATCTGCACTAGTGGGTTTTTAGGGGATCTAACCATTTTCTTCAGTGTCTGCATGTAGTTCTCAAAAGGAAATCCAGAACAGTTATCCAGAGAATCATGAATGATTCCATCAGTTGCTATATGTAGCAAAGAATGCACATTGTATATTAAAAACTGAGATCCATATAGGTCCCTGCCTTCAGCTACAAAGTACTCCAAAAGACTTTGTGCATACATCCCATATTGTTTCACGTGGTCAGGACTTAACAAAATGCACAGTGCAACACTGAAACAAAGAAAATGCTCATATAGGTCTTGTCTAAGTACACCAGGCAAAACAACTTTACCTGTATATAGCATAAACTGTCTAAGTTCAGTTGCCTTCCATCTGTCTAGGTGTTTCAGACTCCTGGGTCTTCGGGCAAAACATGTGGGAATGTTTTTCTGGAGATCTATGAGCCTAGTACTAACAATTTCAACCTGTCCTGCAGACATCATTGTCTCCCTGCTTCGTCCTCTTTCTCCTCTTGTCCAGATGAGTAGTAATTTTTTCATGACACCAAGACAAGTCTGGTGCATATAATCAATTGGAAAAGCTTTTACCATGTCAATTGGTAGTTCACAAAATGGTGTACCACCATGATGGTGTTCAGCTTGGCTCTGTGTACGGAATGTCCTATCTGTTCTGAGAAATAAGTGATCTATTTGTTGGTATGTCACAGTATTCTGCCAGGTGCCTCTCTGGTGACATCTATCACACCCATAGTAAGCAGAGTATTGCTTGGTGTTTTTAACCATTGCACGTGCAGGTGCATCACAGACAACACATTTTATTTTGATTTTGATATTCTTTCCTCCTATGTCAAAACCATTTTGTAGTACATCTTTTAGATCAGAAATGGCATCTTCAAGAAAGGACAAGTCTGTTGGTCTATGGTTTCCTGAGGTTAGAGTGAGAGGGAAGACAAATAATGGATCTAAATGCACTGCGCATAGCACTGGCCACAAGCAAGTTGCTGAGCTCTTAAATAGTGGCAGCCCATCAATATTTAGGGAAAGCTCCAAATACTCTAATGATGCTATTTTGTCCTGTGAATAGCGTTCCATTAGTCTTGACAGTTGGTGTCTTAATTGAAAATGTACATACTGCATTCCAGATTTAATTGTTGTTTCTACAGATCTAGCTGTCTTCAGAAGTGTGCGGGTGGTTAAAGGTACTGTTAAACCAACAGAGCTAAGGATTTTCAAAAGATCATCAACAGCCCTATGTGAAACACTGTTATCATTCACCCAGCATGCAAGCTGTTTCTGTATATCTTGTTTCAGCTCCTTTTTCCTCAGACTTGACTGAGAGGGAGTTGTTGCATTATATGTACATGTGTTACATGCAACACTGCAGCCAATCTCAACAGTGGCATCTTCGCTGTTTGCCTCAAATAAGGAATAATTGCAGTCAGTCTCATTGTCTTCCTGGCTGTATTCCTCAGACAAGTAAGGACTGCAAATTGTCCCTACAATAGGCTCCTGGCTGCTTGCCTCAGATATGAGAGAAGAAATTGTTATCATATTTTTTTCTGTTTTGTTTTCTGAGACCCCTAATCCTCCAAGAATTCTCCTGGCTGATCTCCATCTTTTGAGGTAGTCTTTCCTGCTCCATCCTCTTTTAACCATCCTTAAATATTAAGAGGTCCAATTTAAAGTCAGAAACTCATCAACTGTTATCACAAATCCATTATTATATTGCTGTAAAATAAGAGTGTAGGAGTGACTGGGTCATTAAATAATTTAAAATATAATTTACTCTGACATGCCAAATGTCGTAGAATAGCAGTTTGTGAATTGATTATTAAGTGATGTTACCTTAAAAGACTGTTTGAACGACGTGATAGTGGGTGCCAGACAGATGGGACATAACATTTTCAAAGTTTTGTGGCCATTTAATATTACTCAATCCATTGTACAGGGAATACATCATAGAAGGCATTACCACCCACAGTTTATAGCACAGTGTCCACCCACAAGAAGACCTACCAGAGTGCCTCTGTTCAAACCATGAAACCAAACACCACATTACATGGGCTCAGAAGGTTGCTAAAAGGACGCTAGAAGACTGGCAACATGTGGCTTGGTCCAATGAATCGGTTGTTTTGGACTGATTGTACAGTGTGTATGTGACCCAGACCCCATGAAGACATGGACTGGTGGACCTTGTGCTCCCATATCCTGCTGAAGCTAAAGAACATTGCACTGACCTGTGATCGCTTGTCTTGGTAAAGTCTTCGATTATGTATTCCTTGCACATGTTATACTGTAGATAGAGGAATGTTAAATGCCCACTCAACTTTGGAAGTGGAACATGCCATCTGTCTGACACATGCTCTCTTGCCTTTTCCAAACTCTGATAATATATGTCGCCTTGACATTAGCATGCTGGCCAATGTTCAACCTCACTCACAGGATAACACCTCACAATGTATACAGGTACGGGCATTGCCAAGTCATCCTCTGAGGTAACACTTGATAATCAATTTACATAACGCTACTCCATGACATTTGGCATGTCACTGTACATTAATAAATATCGCATTGGGAAAATAAATATTACAAACTATTCATTTACAGTATTTTTACATATTTGATTACATATTTTAAAAATTCTTTGAACAATAAATTGATAAATAAATATACATTGATGTATAATGAGTTAATGCATGAGTTCATTATTCTGAATAATTCATTTTTGTTTAGAGCATCCTTGATAGTGTCCTAATTACCCGAGACCTGTAAATTTGCACATTAGTAGTATTTAAGTGTAGAATAGAAACGTTTTAAACATTTTAACTAAAGTAAATGGGTTTTACATTATTGAGAATATGGATTAAAAACTTTTGTATTATTATTCTAAACTTCTAAATGGTAGGTTAGACCTATACGCAATTATTAATTACGAGATGATAAATGTATTTCAACATGTGGACGACAGGAAAACGGAAAAAAGAAATGCACACATTAAGTCCAGCTACCTCATAGTATCCACATAACACAACAGCAAGTGAAATTGCCTACAATTTATTGTTTGGGCAGTTAAAAGGTAGACATACCAAGACATTTATGTGAAATGCGTCTGACTGAACTTTCAGTGAGATGCGTTAGCATTTGCCAATTAACCCATTCATGGCACTCGCAGTCACTCAAACTCTCTTTTGTTCAGACACACACCTCTATCAACATTTCCCTCAGTTGTAGCTATACAGCACGATGGCAAAAAGACAAAAGTATTTTGTCTATTGTAGTCATAGGGGTTTTAGAATCAGAAGAGTCGACTCACAACACCCTTTTGCCACACTAATACTCGTTTAAAACGTCAAAATAACTTCAGGACCAACGAAAAAGGCAGGCGACTATTGGAAGAGGTGTGGGACTCGAATGCTCTTTAAAATTATAGTTTTAAATATTAGTATATTAGTATAACTTATTAGTTATACGTTCTGTTCCGTAACATTAGCTAACTAGCTAACATCAATTGTACAAATAATGCTGATAAACTAAGCAAGAATACTGAGCTATCTACCCAGAATTGTCTGTAAATGGGGACTATGGTAGTACGTATATAGTATACAACATATACATTCGAAAATGTTCTAAAATTTATATTTTATAGTCATAATTTATAAATCACTCACCTGAAATCCTGTGAGACTTCAACGCAGCAACGGTTCTTCGCCAACTGACAAAAAATTGAATTTCTCTCGTGCCCTCTAGGAGCAGGTTGCAGAAAGGTGGACACAAGGTTGCAGCGGGACCAGTAGAATCTGATTCGCGCAGTTGTCATAACGTACTTCATTGGTTATGTTGGCACCAACCCACATAGTTCATAACTGCAACCTTTATCAATAGGTTGATAGAAAGTAGATGCAGGGTTTTATTGCCACCAACCTTAGTGCAACATATTAACAACATAGTAAGAGAGTGCCTGTTAAGTAACGTGGCCACCAACATAACCACACCTAAAATACAACGTTGTGTGGAAGTTGTGTGTTTGCTGGGAACCCAGTAAACATTTAGCCGTTGATTCAACGTTGAAATAACGTAATGACTGCCGTCTAATCAACGTTCTCTTAAGGTTGAAAATGAAAGTTGAAAAGACGTCCAAACACAGACATTGAAAAGACGACTGTTAGACGTATTTTGGACGTCCATTGACGTTATTAATTGGTCCCGAAATAAATGACTTGTATAAAACGCGTTTTGGACGTCCACTGACGTTATCGATTGGTCACCACTTAACTAACTTATAAGGATGGATTTTGGACGTCCATTGACGTTTATAATATGTCATTGACGGACAGACTACTTTTAGACCTATTTTGAACGTCCAGGGACCTTCCTTGTTTACTGGGAAAGGCCAAGCCTATGTGTGGATAGAAATTACATCCCAAACAGTCAAAGTACCAAGAGAAAAATGTATACGTGTAACATTAGTTAATAGGGAGTCGTGGGTAGTTTGGGCCAGTGAGGTCAAACAAGGACTAACTGACTAGTGTCTATTTACAGAGTAAGAAAAATGAAAGGAAGTTTATTTAAAAGACATTTTAACTGTTGAGATCATCACTATTGAGAGCTTGTCTTAATCATGATAAATAACTGTGTTCATACGTTCTCATGTCTCGAGCTGTGAAGATTATGATGAAGATTTTGAACATGGTTTGTGAGAAACTTCAAAAGTTGGTTCATAATATTTAACACTTTAATACCCATGACAGTTATGCCCAGTGCATCAGTAAAAGCCTCGTTGACATAAAGAATATAACTGAGAGCATATCTTGGCTGTAGGACTTGCCTAAGGTCAGTCAAGACCAACATTTGGATCAGAGTATTATTTTATAGAAATGTTTAAAATCGTGAAATGATCTTTTCACAATTTTAAACATTTCTATATTGTTATGGTCAATAATGCCCTTTAATAAACTTTCTTACATTTTAAGCTTTAGGGCTTAGGCAAACTTAATCTTATCAATGCCTTGTTTAGCCTCACTGGGCCGAGCTGCCTAAACTGTGCTAATTCTTGCTTCAGAGCAACCTTCATTAATATACGCAAAAATATAATATTTACTTTAACTATTTGGGATTTATTTTTTGGGGAAAACCACAAATTCCTTTTGTCTTTTTTACAGATTTCTTTCCATATGTAAGGCCCTCTTTTATATTAATATGTTGCCAGGCAACCTGACTAATTGCTATAAAATGGCATAATAATAAAAATATAATAATAATAACCAGGCATCATGAATATACACACTGACATTCAGTGTTTAAACAAACACACTCTACACTTTGTGATATTATATTTGTACTACACCTTCTCTCATATCAATTACAGATTCTTGATAATCTAACAATTAAAAAATAAAAATTCCATAGGACATACAAAGTCCATAGTCCAGAGCCTACATGGAATCACTGGGCACAAGGTAGGAACACACCTTGGAAGGGGTGCCAGTCCTTCACGTGGTGACACACACATACACACATTCACTCACACAATCACACATAGGGAAATTTTTTGAGTTGCCAATTCATCTATTCACGTGTGTTTTTGGACTGTGGGAGGAAAGCGGAACACCTGGAGGAAACCCACGCAGACACAGGGAGAACACACCATACTCCTCACACAGAGTCACCCGGAGGAAACCCACGCAGACACAGGGAGAACACACCATACTCCTCACAGACAGTCACCTGGAGCAGCACTTGAACCCACAACCTCCAGGTCCCTGTAGCTGTGTGACTGTGACGCTAACTGCTGTCACCGTGCCGCCCGTTTTACATCTTATATTTTTAAGTAATTTCTTCAGGTTTATTTGTTTAGTTACATAAGCTCCATCTCTCAGTACTGTTCAAATGAAGCTCATGTGTTCGTATAATTAAATGTTTAAAAAGACAAAGGCTTTCATGGGGTGTCCTAACTTTTCACATGAATGTATAATCAAAGTTCATGTTTCCACATGCTATGTTCATATCACATGCCGTGTTCACAGGGCCATGACAAAAAAAAAAAAATTAATAACTCCACAGTGACTTTTCTTCATCTTTAGGATTCTGATAGTCTTTTATACTGTGTCTTCAATAAGCCTTTCATATTTTTGAGACATTTTAAAAGTAAAAAAATAAAAAGATAACATAGTCTGTTATATTGCATCTTCGCCTTTCAGATGTTTGAGACACTTTGATAATTTGGAGATAATGACCAATGAATTAAGCCACGTGCAATTTCTCCACACATACTATCGTGTCCAATGCTATGTTTATAGTGCAATTATATAAAATTTCCACAGTAAAAATTCGTCATTTTCAGCAAATTATTAGTCTGTTACATTGTATCTTCAGTGAGCCTTTCAGAATTTTGAGACACTGTGACAATAATGAGATAATGTCCAATCAATTAGGCCAAATAAGCAATTTCTCCACACATTCTACAGTGTCCAATGCTATGTTTATAGGGCTATTACAAAATAATTCCACAGTAAAATGTCTTCATCTTCAGGGTATTAATAGTCTGTTATATTGTGTCTTCAGTGAGACTTTCAGATTTCTGAGACACTTTGAAAATAAAGAGATAATGTCCAATGAATTAAGCCAAATGCTCAATTTCCCCATACATTCTATCATGTCTAATGCTATGTTTATAGGGCCATTATATAAAAATTCCACAGTAAAATTTCTTCATCTTCAAGGTATTAATAGTCTGTTATATTGTGTCTTCAGTGAGACTTTCAGATTTTTGAGACTCTTAGAAAATAAAGAGTTAATATCCAGTGAATTTAGCCAAATTTCTCCACATATTCTATCATGTCTAATGCTATGTTTATAGGGCTATTACAAAATAATTCCACAGTAAAATTTCTTCATCTTCAGGGTAGTAATAGTCTGTTATATTGTGCCTTTCACATTCCTGAGACACTTTGAAAATAAAGAGATAATGTCCAATGAATTAAGCTGAACGTGTAGTTTTTCCATGTTATGGAAGGTGTGTTCATACTAGCGGCGACAGAATGCAACTACAGCACCATTTAAGGTGGAACAGAGAATCCGAATAAGAAACTGGCGAATAAGTAACTTCAGCGTCGTGTTTAAAAGAACGTTAATTCTTGTTTCTTTAACTTCCATTAAAAGCCGAGATTGTTCCTTTCCCTCCTGTAAAATCACTTTTTAAAGACAATATTTTTGTTCATGCAGCAGCTATATATATATATATATATATATATATATATATATATATATATAGCCCCAGTATTTAAAATGTCTCCCTAAGGTCTCCAAACCATGCATGATTAATGAAAAGTGCTTGTCACTGACATTTATTTACTCCTCTTCATTTCATTTTATGGACAAAAAAAAAAAAAGGCAGCATGCAAATGAGTAGCACATATACAGCAAGACTTAAAACTTGAACAAAGATGAGGGTAGTGCAAACTGATACAGGCAAGTCCACCTCACAAGTGATAGCTTTAAAAAACTAACAAAAACAAACAAAAATAAACAGTGCCTTGGAAAATGCTACAATTTCTGACAACGGATAAAAGCCATGTCGGCATTTTTTGGTGCACTGTTAGAGGTAGTATAACTGCAAACACAGAAAACAGGCCCAAGTTTGTAACTGCACCTCAAAAAGAAACTTCTGTCTGACACAAAACTCACAGTACATTCATTAACTTTGTTTCATTTAAAATATTGTATTGCTATGGAATAATATCCATGTGTTTTCTTTTTTCCACAAACGCTTCTCACGTACCGACCTGACTGACAGATGGAAACCCAGGCTGTGTCCGAAATCAGGTACTACGTATTACACACTTATTTGTAAACATAGTGCATGTAATCAGCTTAGAAACCTGTTCAAGTCCGTGTGGAACCTTCTGGACACTTTGCTATTACCGCGTCCGTGAACTGATGTGCTGAAATAAAGTGCCTGCAAATTTACACAGTACCATGCCTTTTAAAACATAAAGTGACACAAAGACCATAATATGTGTTACCATTTTTACAAGACTTAAAATACGTAAGAGGTAAAAGCACAGGAGTCCAACGCATGCCCAGCCCAAGTGCCCAGGGTTCGCACACGTTGAATTTTCACTCTGTGTAGTGTATAAATCAGGTACTTTTTGGTCATCAGTTGTGAATCCGAAGGTTTCGGACACAGCCGGAGACGTGCATGGTTAGGCCCGGCTGTCAGCCCATTTTTATTTAAAAAAGGAGGATATGACTCCCATAAAACAAGTTAAAAACGCTAGCAGGGCCCATGTTAACCATCACCATGATCTGCCACCATCCCAGGTATTATTGCAAAATTTGTCCACTGAATATAAACCTTAGAATATAAAAATAATGAACATTCACATTTATAAGAATGTGCAAATTGAATAAGTTCACTCTCTCTATATAAACTCCTTCTATGTTTTTGTTTACCAAGGGTGATAGGAAGTGAAGAAAATGCAGAACCGACACGGGGACATGTTGGATGTTTCAATCGTTCATTTAGGGGACAACGAGTTTAAAAGACGTGAGTGGCGTGAGGTGTGTATGGCTTGTGTGTGCTTGACGTGGCAGACGGCCCCCACAGAGCTGGTGTTAATCCGGTGACGTCTGGCTGTGAGTCTTTTCAATCATAAAATCTTCTGTAAAATGGAATTGGGCACTTCAAGGGTTTCATCCTTCACCAGAACAATATCATAAGAGTCCATGTATTTCTCCAAACTCTCCTCCACCTGTAGAGACAACACATACTTCTAGTAAAACAGCTAAAGCAGGGAGGATAAGAAAATAGTAACAGGATGCAGTGATGGGTCAAGTAGTTACAGGCCAGTTCTATGTATAATTCTAGGACAAAACTGAAATGGAGCAATGAAGTGAGCTCTTATTCTAATTTTTATTATTATTAAATTAAAATCTTAAACTTTTACACAGTCCTGAATATCAATGCTGTTCAGACTATAACTGTGTGGACGTGTGTTCTCCTAGTGCCCACTTTATCAGTAAGATGTTCACTTCCACCTTAATTACAAGCAGTACTCATCCCTTCCTTTATCAGAAGCATCACCTACCAATTAACAACAGAGAGAGAGAGAGAGAAAAAATTAATGACCTTATCATTGAGAAAGCCAATTTTGAGAATATTATCCACGTTCGGGACACCGTCCGCCATTGTGAGGTCTCCCAGAGAGTCCCCCAGGAGGATGATGTTGCCGTTATCCTTCAGCTGTTTAAAATACTCTGTGTTCCTCAGGGCTCCATCATGCTTGTTGTACACATGGATCAGCTCGCCTTTAAAGCCTTTCAAAATGCCCTGCCGAACAAGAGCACTTAGAGTCAGCACACAACCGCCACCCTTCACGTAAGGCATTCTGGTTACAATTACACTGTGTGTGTGTATTTAAGTGTTTGTGAATAGGGAGTTTAATCCCTAGTGCTGCAGTAACAGCACCTGCTCCTCTGAGATGTAGGAACATCTCTGTGATGACATTCAACCGTGAGGACATTATGAGGTTGCGTGAATAGTTCTGGGTCAAGAGAAACTACTAACAGCTCACCCCAAAGGTGCTGGTATTCCATCACTTCAGAAAATACAGTTCCACTGCTCCAGTGCTCACTGCATGGGGGCTTTACACCCCACTAGCTGACACTTGGTACTGGGCATGGTGACCTTGGGCTCATGTGTAGCTGCTCCAGAGCGTCACGTTTCATTAATGCCTTTCACTTCAGATGAAATATTGGATGAGCAGATGTTCATCAACGTTTGCCCAAAAAATGTATGTAGTCCACCAAGAGAGGGACGCTGAGAATGCTTGATACTCACATTCTCGTCAAAGTCCATGAAGTTGGAGACGACTTTGATGTTGGGGTAGTAGACTCCAGCCTGTCTGATGACCTCCTCCAAGACATCCCCCAGTCCCGCGGAGAAGACGAACACGGGAACCTTGTGCTCATGAAGCCGATCAAAGAACTGCTCGTATCCCTCCCTGCAGCAGGTATTTAAACACACTGAACATCTACAATCCAGGAGCTTTATGCAGTTTGAACATGAAGTGAACTAAGAGTTATGTGACAAATCAAACTATGCATTTTTCCTTTGTGGTTTTCAAACTAGGCGGCATGGTGGTGGTGCAGCAGGTAGGTGTCGCAGTCACAGCTCCAGGGTCCTGGAGGTTGTGGGTTCAAGTCCCGCTCTGGGTGACTGTCTGTGAGGAGTGTGGTGTGTTCTCTCTGTGTCCGTGTGGGTTTCCTCCGGGTGACTGTCTGTGAGGAGTGTGGTGTGTTCTCTCTGTGTCCGCGTGGGATTCCTCCGGTTGACTGTGAGGAGTGTGGTGTGTTCTCTCTGTGTCCGCGTGGGTTTCCTCCGGGTGACTGTCTGTGAGGAGTGTGGTGTGTTCTCTCTGTGTCCGCGTGGGATTCCTCCGGTTGACTGTGAGGAGTGTGGTGTGTTCTCTCTGTGTCCGCGTGGGTTTCCTCCGGGTGACTGTCTGTGAGGAGTGTGGTGTGTTCTCTATGTCCGCATGGGTTCACTCCAAGTGACTTTGAGGAGTGTGGTGTGTTCTCTTTGTGTCCGCGTGGGTTTCCTCCAGGTGACTGTCTGTGAGGAGTGTGGTGTGTTCTCTCTGTGTCTGCGTGGGTTTCCTCCGGCTGACTGTAGGTGAGGAGTGTGGTGTGTTCTCCCTGTGTCCGCATGGGTTTCCTCCGGGTGACTGTGAGGAGTGTGGTGTGTTCTCTCTGTGTCCGTGTGGGTTTCCTCCGGGTGACTGTCTGTGAGGAGTGTGGTGTGTTCTCTGTGTCCGCGTGGGATTCCTCCGGTTGACTGTGAGGAGTGTGGTGTGTTCTCTCTGTGTCCGCATGGGATTCCTCCGGGTGACTGTCTGTGTGGTGTGTTCTCTATGTCCGCATGGGTTCACTCCAAGTGACTTTGAGGAGTGTGGTGTGTTCTCTTTGTGTCCGCGTGGGTTTCCTCCAGGTGACTGTCTGTGAGGAGTGTGGTGTGTTCTCTCTGTGTCTGCGTGGGTTTCCTCCGGCTGACTGTAGGTGAGGAGTGTGGTGTGTTCTCCCTGTGTCCGCATGGGTTTCCTCCGGGTGACTGTGAGGAGTGTGGTGTGTTCTCTCTGTGTCTGTGTGGGATTCCTCCGGGTGACTGTCTGTGAGGAGTGTGGTGTGTTCTCCCTGTGTCCGCGTGGGTTTAATCCGTGTGACTGTGTGTGAGGAGTGTGGTGTGTTCTCCCTGGGTCTGCGTGGGTTTCCTCCGGGTGACTGTCTGTGAGGAGTGTGGTGTGTTCTCCCTGTGTCCGCGTGGGTTTACTGTCTGTGAGGAGTGTGGTGCGTTCTCTCTGTGTCTGCATGGGTTTCCTCCGGCTGACTGTCGGTGAGGAGTGTAATGTGTTCTCCCTGTGTCCGCGTGGGTTTCCTCCAGGTGACTGTGAGTAGTGTGGTGTGTTCTCCCTGTGTCCATGTGGGTTTCCTCTGCGTGACTGTCTGTGAAGAGAGTGGTGTGTTCTCTCTGTGTCTGTCTGGGATCCCTCCGGGTGACTGTCTCTGAGGAGTGTGGTGTGTTCTCTGCGTCTGCGTGGGTTTCCTCCGGGTGACTGTCTGTGAGGAAAGTGGTGTGTTCTCCCTGTTTCCGCGTGGGTTTCCTCCGGGTGACTGTCTGTGAGGAGTGTGGTGTGTTCTCCGTGTGTCCGTGTGGGATTCCTCCGGGTGACTGTCTGTGAGGAGTGTGGTGTGTTCTTTTTGTGTCCGCGTGGGTTTCCTCCGGGTGACTGTCTCTGAGGAATGTGGTGTGTTCTCTCTGTGTCTGCATGAGTTTCCTCCGGGTGACTGTCTCTGAGGAGTGTGGTGTGTGCTCTCTGTCGGCGTGGGTCCCCTCTGGGTGACTGTGAGGAGTGTGGTGTATTCTCCCTGTGTTCGCGTGGGTTTCCTCCGGGTGACTGTTTCTGAGGAGTGTGGTGTGTTCTCACTGTGTCTGCATGGGTTGCCTCTGGGTGACTGTCTGTGAGGAAAGTGGTGTGTTCTCCCTGTGTCCGCGTGGGTTTCCTCCGGGTGACTGTCTGTGAGGAGTGTGGTGTGTTCTCTCTGTGTCTGCGTGGGTTTCCTCCGGCTGACTGTCGGTGAGGAGTGTAATGTGTTCTCTCTGTGTCGGCGTGGGTCCCCTCCGGGTGACTGTGAGCAGTGTAATGTGTTCTCTCTGTGTCCGCGTGGGTTTCTTCCGGGTGACTGTGTGGTGTGTTCTCTCTGTGTCTGCGTGGGTTTCCTCCGGGTGACTGTCTGTGAAGAGAGTGGTGTGTTCTCCCTGTGTCCGCGTGGGTTTCCTCCGGGTGACTGTCTGTGAAGAGAGTGGTGTGTTCTCTCTGTGTGGGTTTCCTCCGGGTGACTGTCTGTGAGGAAAGTGGTGTGTTCTCCCTGTGTCCGCGTGGGTTTCCTCTGGGTGACTGTGAGGAGTGTGGTGTGTTCTTTCTGTGTCCGCGTGGGTTTCCTCCGGGTGACTGTGTGGTGTGTTCTCTCTGTGTCTGCGTGGGTTTCCTCCGGGTGACTGTCTGTGAAGAGAGTGGTGTGTTCTCCCTGTGTCCGCGTGGGTTTACTCCGGGTAACTGTCTGTGAGGAGTGTGGTGTGTTCTCTCTGTGTCGGCGTGGGTTTCCTCCGGCTGACTGTCGGTGAGGAGTGTGGTGTGTTCTCCCTGTGTCCGCGTGGGTTTCCTCCGGGTGACTGTCTGTGAAGAGAGTGGTGTGTTCTCTCTGTGTGGGTTTCCTCCGGCTGACTGTCTGTGAGGAGTGTGGTGTGTTCTCCCTGTGTCCGCGTGGGTTTCCTCTGGGTGACTGTGAGGAGTGTGGTGTGTTCTCTCTGTGTCCGCGTGGGTTTCCTCCGGGTGACTGTCTGTGAAGAGAGTGGTGTGTTCTCTCTGTGTCTGTGTGGGTTTCCTCCGGGTGACTGAGGAGTGTGGTGTGTTCTCCCTGTGTCCGTGTGGGTTTACTCCGGGTGACTGTCTGTGAGGAGTGTGGTGTGTTCTCTCTGTGTCTGCGTGGGTTTCCTCCGGGTGATTGTCTGTGACGAGCGTGGTGTGTTCTCCTGGTGTCTGCGTGGGTTTCCTCCGGGTGCTCCGGTTTCCTCCCACAGTCCAAAAACACACGTTGATAGGTGGATTGGCAACTCAAAAGTGTCTGTAGGTGTGAGTGAATGTGTGAGTGTGTGTTGCCCTGTGAAGGACTGGCGCTCCCTCCAGGGTGTATTCCTGCCTTGCGCCCAATGATTCCAGGTAGTCTCTGGACCCACTGCAACCCTGAACTGGATAAGCGCTTACAGATAATGAATGAATGAATGGTTTTCAAACTCATGCTGAACTCTGCATATCTGCACAGGTGTATTTGTCTTCAGTCACTGTAAGGAAAGTTCAAATTCCACTAGCTCTAGTGATTAATGTTCAGATATTAATTTCAATATTTACTATTATGTAACCACTATTAATAAATAACTACTATCAATCAGTAACTACCGTGTTTCCCCGAAAGTAAGACAGTGTCTTACATTCTTTTTACCCCCGAAAGTCCCACTATGTCTTACTTTCGGGGTATGTCTTATATTGGTAAAAAATGTCGATTTTTGTTTTAACCATAAAATTAACATTTATTAACAACCTGAACAGTATGGTATTCACCATAAAACAGTTTTATAAAAGCAAGTGCCAAGAATGTCTTGTTACAACCGTATCATGACGGTATTTCCATGTATAACATGTAAAACAATGAAAAACGGTAAGAACGAACAGTTTGAATATGTTATACTGGAAGATAAAACAGATTTATTCCATGACAACCATGGCCATGCCAATCAGAGCGGCCACCAGCGGCTGCACATGAGGGCACTGAGGCTGCGTGTTGGACCACGGACAACATTACTGCTGCTCCCGCGGCCTCCACATCCCTCCGCTCATTCCGCTCCAGATCCGTCCGCATCCCGCAGTTAATGCAGCAAAAGGTACCGGTACTATGGCTTATATTTTTCCAACGTACAGTTTACTATGTCTTACTTTCGGGGTACGTCTTACATTAGCCGACCCCCCTAAAACCCACACTGCGTCTTAGTATCGGGGGTGTCTTACTATCGGGGAAACACGGTATTATGGCACTGATGTGTAATTTAGGCAGTTAGGTCCTGGCAAACACACAGGTCCTAAAAGTTTACAGGGTTTAAGATTGAAAATTAATACATATGTATTTCTATAAAATTCATTAAACAATATTTTGAATAAATGAATGAATGATCATGAAAAACACACCTCAGGCAAACATCTGATTCCCTCACAACCTCAGGGAGTTTCTCTCTCTCCAATCGCTGCTCCACCAGTAAAGAGTGAGACTTAAAATACCTGCAAGGAAACACCAGAAAAAGTAAATTATTCACTGCTTCGTCCACAGCTACTGAGGCTAAGACAGAGAGAAACATACTGACATACATTAACTGACATTATTTAACTTAACTGATGCCTGCTGGGATATATTTAAAGCCACAGTAATGAACGTAATAATTATGGTTAGTATTGTGAGTGTGAGTATTGTGAGTATTCACAGCCTCTAAAACTAAATATGCACACTCACCACTCCACCATGAATGGGTACTTCTCCTCCATGGTCAGCTGTGGGTCTATCTCTATAGGATAGTAGGTATCCCTTAGATGGTACAGCTGTTGAAACAATGTCAACGTTAATGCATTTCATGCTTTGACACAAAACACAGCTGTGTATATTACTGCAATATAAGAACAAGGACAGCATACTTTCTTCCTGCAGTCGTCCGTGACCAGCTTACAGTTGTCAATAACATCTGAGAAAGACAAACAGGGTCAGTCGGTGCTACAGGGTGCTTTAAAAACAAGAATGTTACTCAGGGAATGTTACTCACTGTGGCATGTGGGGCAGCGTTTTCCATTGATGGCAAATTTGCTTAAGGTCATGTCAAAATCTGTGATGATCTGAAAGGAGAGTCTTCCATTATTAAATGACTTTACACCAGAAATGACATCCTGAACCCAGGTTCCTGTACGTAATTTAATCATTAAGTGGAATCAAAGTCATTCAGAGTAGTTTGGACAGAAGTGTTTCTTTCTAGAGGGACAGGGTCAGCTTTGCTCCTAAGGATGGTGAAATCAGACATCTCATAAAAAACTGTCTTGTATTAGTGTGTACAATCAAGATCAGATCATCTGAATGTCTGAATTTCTCTCTGAGTGTGTGTGTGTGTGTGTGTGTCTCTCTCTCTCTGTATCTATCTCCATCTCTGTCTCTCTATCTATCTATGTGTCCGTCTGTCTCTCTCTCTGTGTGTCTGTCTGTCTCTCTCTCTCTCTCTCTCTCTCTCTCTGTGTGTGTCTCTCTCTCTCACCTGTAGTTTGGAAGCTCCACCATGGATCATTCTACAGATGATTTGCTCCACCCGCTCTGGGTCTCGGATATGGACCGTGCTCTTTTCAAATTCAGGCATCTACAAAGAAAAAAAAAACACATTTATTAGATGTGGATCACACACAAAATAAATACGTGTACAAATAAATGTATGAATCTGTTGTTATGGTGTTAAATATTAACTACAAAATCATAATTGTATATGCCCTGTTACAGGAGCTAGATTTAAACATCATGGCATTCAAAAATAATTATACAAGGCTAATCAAAAATGATGTGGTTAATGATTGTAGAGATAACAATGGGAAAATTCAAATATAAAATTAGAATCAATATGAGTCAAAATATTTAAATATTCACAGAATGAAAAGCACGTTAATCTCCAACAAACACATTTTACAGTTTTAAAAACTGTGAATCCAAACTTTTGAACTGTACTCTTCACTCCCATATAAAGACTGGTCGTGCCCTTATATGGTCATGGCTCTGCCTTCTTCATGATGTAATGAGGACATAACTGTGGTTTCCTGATAATTGACACTCACTGTAGAGGAAGGGGGCCTTTAAAAGGGGCTGACATTGGACTGCTAAGAAATATGACCTAAACTATTTCTAAACCACACACACACACACACACAAAGGCTGCAAGCAACAGCTGCTGTTTGGCTTGTGATATAAGACAGGAGAACCCAAACAAACCCTGGGCTCACAGGCAGCCTGGTCCCTCTCAAACACCGGCCACAGGGTCAGAGTGGACAGGAGCACCATTCAAAGCCCATGGTGGAGGAACACAACCGGCCAGGTAATGACACATTTTAAATCCAGGACTAATTACACGTGACTAGTAAGATATATTTCACGAATATGTTTAAGTGTTTGTAATGAAACGAAACAGAAAACAAGCATGACTTTGCAAAACAAGTGTGTATATGATTGCTTATATAAATGATTCAATTATTATTATTAGATGTTTATAAATTGTAACTCAAATATACAACATAACACTCAATAAAAATGCCATGTTCGCAAAACTAACCATTTGTTCTTTGTCTGTTTCAGTGGGTTTCATATTTGTCAGCAGCTTTTATGAATTTTCTGTCCCACCTTAAACGATGCAGCTGAGTCTGTCTGCACTAATTAAGGTGGACTGGAAAAGTTTGCTATTGTTTACTTCATTCACTGTTGACGCTGAGGGTCTTGAGCTTTAGCCTGTGATTACAACACCACAGAAATCTTGACTCTGAAACCTATTCCTATATAAAACCTGCCCTAAATCCACTCAGTAACATATATAGCATACAAAAATTAATTTGGGCAGCCAATCAGCAGTCCGTTTTTTGCAGCCACTCTGCATCTATTTAATGTTTTTCTGTTTTAAGACTGGAGTACTGTGTTTGGTAAATGTGTTGAATTCTGACACCCAGCTGAACTCCTGGGTGCTATGGAAAAGTCAAAGCATGCTTTAAAAATACACTGAAGCCTGACTCAAACATTCCAGGTGGTAATCAGAGCAGGTGTATTTTAAGAGAGTGACCTTGACATATGTTTGTGTGCATAACCAACAAGTAAACAAATAAACAGCCTGCAAATTGTGATGAAACACAGTAAAACAGTTTTGTTTTTTCCGGCAAAGCTATAAATAATGAGTGCATTTGACCTTAAATGACCTTAAACACTGGTCAACATTTCGAATACTGTATTTATAACTAACTGTAACAGCAAAACAACAGAAAACACTAGAAAATACAGCAGATGCTTGAGGCTGTTGATTGGATCAGTAAAAAGTACCACAGTTCAAACAACAGAACAATCACTGACAATGATGAAAGGAGGATTAGCAGCTTTCCCTGAAAGCCTTTGTAATTCTGTGGAAAGGTATTGGGAAGCTTAATGGACTTGGACAGGACGACCTTTCCCTTATAAGCCCTTGGTTTGTTTGGAAGGAGATACAGTTGCTATATGTAATGTAATCAAGACTGTTAGTTTTGCGTAAGTAAATTCTCACATACACATTGCTAATATCCTCACTCTCCAAAGGAAAGGGGAAAAAAAAATAATGAAGAAGTGACCAATTTGAAATGCTCCAACATTTATTTTAACATTGATTTCCACTGAAATTTAAGAAGTTTTTTTCCCACTCATTCTCCTGTAAAGGTAATATTTTGGAGGTAAATATTTGTCTTTGATATGCTTTCCCTATTATTAGGTTTTAGCAAACATTGGAAATCTGTAGGTACAATCATTGCACAATTACAACTCTACAACGTCAAAAACGGTCGTAAAATGCCTTAAACACCATTTGAACCCCATCAATACATTTGTGCCCCTGTTCTCCCCGTCTCTGACCAGTTGTTTTATAGCTTACCTCTCCAGTGTGTCCTCACGGCTTTGAGAAAAACAAGAGAAGAAAGATATGCCTGTCAAACGCAGGCTTATATAGCTCAGCCACAGAGAGGGCGTAACCTCAAAATAGATTACAGATAATCCCCACCCCTCTCAGAGAGGCCGGTGAGACAAGCACACGAGACATAAACACAATAAAACAAACATTGACAATACACACACTTCTCAGAGATGGAGATGCCAGATGAAACACAAAGAAGACCGCAGCTCTGATCTCCTGAATCCATTCTGTACTACATCCCTAATAAACAGGGCAGTGAACGGTTAAAACCACTGAAACATGTTCAGAAGGGTTTTGTTTATATTGTAATATATTCATATATTATTTTGGAACACTGACACATACAGAACAGTCTATTATTTCAATCTGCTAAAAGGCACAGAGTAACTGTGCTATCAGAGGTATTTAGACCTTTCATCTTTCAAGTACACTGCACTACTACTGACACGAAGGCAGTCAGAAACACAGGGGCACTATTATGAGGCTGAACTGAAACATGTACAACAGTCTATTATGTTGGCCTACTGACACATACCGAGCGGTGTAGTTGGCCTACATTGTTTTTTTTTTGGTCTTTTCATAGTAAGTGCTTAGCTCATCTCACACATAAATCTCTGTCCTCAGCTTTAAAGGAAACACCCCCCCACACACCCCCACCTTTTCCATAAGGGAGCACAGTTCTGGTTTTGATAAAACATCTGACCTGCTTTGATCAAAACACCACAAGGATCAAACCTTACAGCAGCATTCTTTCCCGTTTAAACAACCCTATTCAGAAAGGCGTCTTTAAGCGTCTGTTCCTTTTAACGATAATAAGCTGCTCGCTGTTCACCCCGAGCCAAGTGCACAGCAGCAAAAGTTCGTTTTTTTAGTCGCTTTAGCTCTGATCTCTTTAGTTTCTATTGTTGTTTTCTCCGTTTTTACACAGTGCTCCTATTTCCCACTGCTCGTTGTATCTGTTTTTAAACGGATTAACTTTGTCTTTGCGCTGTCACATCTAGCGCTGTGATTGGAGACACACTGACGAGGGGGCGGGCATGGTTTCTGATTGATCACTAGAAACTGACTGGATTGATCTAATTAAGTGTGTGTTTGTAAGCTCTTTATCCCCTAATTAACGTGCACATCATAATATATTCCTTTAAAAATAATCATCTGTCAATCAGCATCTGATGTTCTCTATGGAGTGTGTGTGTGTGTTTACCCTGTGCATTTGTGGAATGCCAGGGTTCAGAAGGTCACAGTTCAATGAGGTGGCTACCGTGGTTTAGCTTTTATTTGATTCTGCTAAATCTTATCACTGTACGAACCCAACTACTAAAGTCCCACCAAAGTCAAGAATGCACAGAGCGCGCTACGGCAGACATTTCCTAATTGCTGTCAAGAATGTCTCTGCAGTGTCAAAGCAAACATATTTCCCAATGGATTCAATGCTGCTGAAACATCATTTATCCATA
This sequence comes from Hoplias malabaricus, assembly GCF_029633855.1. NCBI lineage: Eukaryota > Metazoa > Chordata > Actinopteri > Characiformes > Erythrinidae > Hoplias > Hoplias malabaricus. Next base: position 9,417,741 of record NC_089818.1, read on the forward strand.
TATCACCAGTGAACACCATATATCCATCCGTCCATTATCTTTTATATTATGTTGTGGTGGGTCCAGAGCCTGCCCAGAATCACTGGGCGCAAGGTGGGAACACACCCTGGAGGGGGCGCCAGTCCTTCACAGGGTGACACACACTCACACCTACGGTCACTTTTGAGTCGCCAATCATTGGAGTGAACACCATATACTGGACCCAGCCATGACCCAGCCTGTGTAGAAATCCTTACATAGTGGTGTGTAACAAAGCAATATAATAGTAATATCTCCAGCGATGGCTGGCAGTGATCAACACAATATTGTCTTAACAATTTTAGAGCAAAAGAACTAGGTAATGATCTTTCTAGCTATTGGTCAATCCACGATTAAAATGTATTAGTTCTTTAGTAAAAAAAAAATGGTTCTAAATAGAACCCTGAACACATTAAAGAACGCTTTGCACAGTGAAAGGATTATTTAGATTGTGTGCTGTAGTTGGTTATTTATAGTAACTATATGAAAGGGGTTACATACGGCACCGAAAACCTTTGTTCTATTGTAAAAGGCTTGACACTGTAACAATAGAAAGAACCCCTTTCTTTTGTCTGACACTTTCAGGAAAAAAAAACAATACTGCCCCTAAATGTACTCGCAGTGGTGCTAAAGTTCAGCTGAGTTCCCTAAAGGTACACTACATTCTCTTCTCTATAAGGAGGTGGATATCTGTCATCTTTCATTACAGAACTGTGATTTCAGAAGCCAACGATCCCTTAACCCCATTCGTTCACCCCTAGCCCTATTCTTGTTTGCCTCTTCTCTGTCAACCGTGTCCCATAAACTGAAGTATTGGTTCATATTTGTCACAACATGTAAACACAAGTTACAACAATATGTACATCAGCTTTTTGAAGCACACAGAGCACAGCCAGGCCTCCGGCACACAATTAGAAGGCTGAGACGCCCTGGCCGGTGCTTGCTGACCTGATTTCCAACAAAGTGCATTCCGCAACTCCACTGCTGAGGCATGCCGTTCATTATCGTCATACTTTCAAGCTTCTGCAGACCTTCTGTGAACATATCTCTTCCACAAGACCCAAGCAGCAAAGCATTGACTTTTGTGATAATGGTGATAATGAATTACAAGGTAAAGCACTAAATTCTTTAAAAACAAGTCCATTCAGAGCAGCTCAACCTCATAGCTGCTCAACAGAAGCCTCTGTCACAACCAGAAGCTGGGTTCGAAGCAAAGATAAGAATGTAGCCGTAACTTCCTCTTTCCACAGAAACAGAGACCCTTGCTTAAAACTCTTTTTGCAAAAGTAATTTACAAGAAAAAGCTGGAAACACACCTTACTAGAAATTACAAGTGTTTCTAACACAGTCTGTAAACTGCCTAATAATTCCCAGTAAATAATGTTTACAGCTATCTCTGTCAGAGGCTGAAGATAAGCTGAGTCCATACGAACACTGACCAGAGGACAAAGGCTTTATTAATGCATTTTAATCTTTTGGTCACTTGAGTACACGCAGTAAAACCAGGTCAAGCAACTATTCGACATATAAAATAACAGTAAATAATATGTCCAAATGTGGGCGGCACGGTGGCGCAGCAGGTAGTGTCCCAGTCACGATTCCCGATCCGGGTGACTGTCTGTGAGGAGTGTGGTGTGTTCTCCCTGTGTCCTCGTGGGTTTCCTCCGGGTGACTGTCTGTGAGGAGTGTGGTGTGTTCTCCCTGTGTCTGTGTGCGTTTCCTCTGGGTGACTGTCTGTGTGGAGTGTGGTGTGTTCTCCCTGTGTCTGTGTGGGTTTCCTCTGGGTGACTGTCTGTGAGGAGTGTGGTGTGTTCTCCCTGTGTCTGTGTGGGTTTCCTCTGGGTGACTGTCTGTGAGGAGTGTGGTGTGTTCTCCTTGTGTCTGTGTGAGTTTCCTCCGGGTGACTGTCTGTGAGGAGTGTGGTGTGTTCTCCTTGTGTCTGTGTGAGTTTCCTCCGGGTGACTGTCTGTGAGGAGTGTGGTGTGTTCTCCCTGTGTCTGTGTGCGTTTCCTCCGAGTGACTGTCTGTGAGGAGTGTGGTGGGTTCTCCCTGTGTCTGCGTGGGTTTCCTCTGGGTGACTGTCTGTGAGGAGTGTGGTGTGTTCTCCTTGTGTCTGTGTGAGTTTCCTCCAGGTGACTGTCTGTGAGGAGTGTGGTGTGTTCTCTCTGTGTCTGCGTGGGTTTCCTCCGGGTGACTGTCTGTGAGGAGTGTGGTGTGTTCTCCCTGTGTCTGCGTGGGTTTCTGTGTGTGTGCATGTATAGAGAACTGAGAAGCAGAACTGATTATTGAAAATCTTCACAGAAACCTGATTACATTAGCTGAAATTCCTCCTGATACATTCATTCATTCATTATCTGTAAACCAATTCAGGGTCGCGGTGGGTCCAGAGCCTACCTGGAATCATTGGGCGCAAGGCGGGAATACACCCTGGAGGGGGCGCCAGTCCTTCACAGGGCAACACAGACACACACATTCACTCACACACTCACACCTATGGACACTTTTGAGTCGCCAATCCACCTACCAACGTGTATTTTTGGACTGTGGGAGGAAACCGGAGCACCCGGAGGAAACCCATGCAGACACAGGGAGAACACACCAAACTCCTCACAGACAGTCACCCGGAGCGGGAATCGAACCCACTACCTCCAGGTCCCTGGAGCTGTGTGACACTACCTGCTGCGCCACCGTGCCGCCCCCTCCTGATACAGCTCATGTTTAAATCTGGTACACTCCTGTCGGTTGTAAGCAGGCCTGTCGCTATAATAATTTGTTTGTTGTTTATTTTATGTCCCAGAAATAATTGTGACAAAAAATACCACAGATATAATTATAATAATATAAGAATATATTAATGTAATTACAACCCTATAAAACAGCAACAAGCTATTAATGATTAATATTATTCAGATATTGGAATTGTACCATAACAATTATATAAATAAAAAATTATATACATATATATAAAATAACAGAATGACATGTAAGTAAAAGAGAGCACAGAAACTAGTTAAAATATTGGACAAGCTCATTTTTGTGCAAACAAACATGTCCGTTAAACACAAAGGGCAATCGTGAGGTCAGCAAAAATGATTGAGGAAATGTCTGTGTATTTTACGATAAGACAATATAACTACGGTGACAGGCCTAGCTTGAAATAAATCTGCATGAGCTTTTTCTGGACCTGGCTTTAGCGGAGCAGCAGGTAAAGCCCCCACAAACCCCCTGCAGAGGCTGACAGATAATCCCCAGCTTCAAGAACATGCTTTTGTACAAGCATTTTACACTCAAGAGGCTTTTTCCTAAACAGATCCACAGGTAAGGAGTGACATGCTCAGGGTGGAACTGGAAAACGTGCTAAGCTGATTATCCATAGTTGAGAGCCATCCTAAAATTAATTATTTTTTAACATATCTGTACTGAAACTGAGGAAACCCGTGCATGATTTTATACAAAAGGAGAGAATAATAAATCCTTACAAAACAACACAATTCTCACTGCAATCATCCTCAGTTTCTGGATGGTTTCAAATATAAATTTCATCCAAACCATTGGAATATTTCATTCATTCATTATCTGTAACCCTTATCCAGTTCAGGGTCACGGTGGGTCCAGAGTCTACCTGAAATCATTGGGCGCAATACACCCTGGAGGGGGCCTACCAACGTGTGTTTTTGGACTGTGGGAGGAAACCGGAGCACCCGGAGGAAACCCACGCATACACAGGGAGAACACACCACACTCCTCACAGACAGTCACCCGGAGGAAACCCACGCAGACACAGGGAGAACACACCACACTCCCCACATACAGTCACCCGGAGGAAACCCACGCAGACACAGAGAGAACACACCACACTCCTCACAGACAGTCACCTGGAGGAAACCCACGAGGACACAGGGAGAACACACCACACTCCTCACAGACAGTCACCCGGAGGAAACCCACGCAGACACAGGGAGAACACACCACACTCCTCACAGACAGTCACCCGGAGGAAACCCACGCAGACACAGAGAGAACACACCACACTCCTCACAGACAGTCACCTGGAGGAAACCCACGCAGACACAGGGAGAACACACCACACTCCTCACAGACAGTCACCCGGAGGAAACCCACACAGAGAGAACACACCACACTCCTCACAGACAGTCACCCGGAGGAAACCCACACAGACACAGGGGGAACACACCACACTCCTCACAGACAGTCACCCGGAGGAAACCCACGCAGACACAGGGAGAACACACCACACTCCTCACAGACAGTCACCCAGAGGAAACCCACGCAGACACAGGGAGAACACACCACACTCCTCACAGACAGTCACCTGGAGGAAACCCACGCAGACACAGGGAGAACACACCACACTCCTCACAGACAGTCACCCAGAGGAAACCCACGCAGACACAGGGAGAACACACCACACTCCTCACAGACAGTCACCCGGAGCGGGAATCAAACCTACAACCTTCAGGTCCCTGGAGCTGTGTGACTGCGACACTAACCTGCTGCGCTTATACAGTTTATATTTTACTGACCAATAAAGTGCAACACAATTAAGTAAATAAGAATCTGTGTGTTTTAAAGCAGAGTTTGACAGGCTCCTATGATCTTAGAAGATGCATGATTATCATTCTTTAAGCAAAGACTTATCACTGCCTCAATAAAAGGTAACGCTGGACTATGAACAGTGCAATAAAGCAGTATGAATCAACCGTAGCATAAAGGAGCAGTGTTATGAGCTGATGACACATACCTGGTCTAGGCCACTTTTATGTCTTTATTCAAAACAGATTTGACTGTTTGGTTTTTCTGTGTATTTTCATATATATGTTATGTCACACAAGCCAAGCCTCCTGAACCATGTTTGTCTTTTGACTGCCTAGACATAGACATGCCCACCACAGTACTATGGTCACACCCCTAACAACAACAACACCACCACCTAAGAATATTGTACCACACTGGCTTTTGGAAAAACCCCTCCCAGTTCTTGCAGTAGGACAAGTGCACTCTTTTAAACTGTGATTCCATTTAAAACATCAGCCACCTCAGTACTGTCCCCTCAGTCCATCCGATATGAAAACGAATCTACAGTAGCAACCAAAATGACTGAACAATGATTTCCTGTCCAGTGTATTTACATATCCCCGCCTATAGCCACTAAGACCCGCCCATAGATGCTGAAACTCATAGGGAGTGCTTCAGCTAAGAATGGTCATGTTACACACATCAGTCTCCTGACAGACAATGAAAGCTTGGTCTAAACGGTCCCGTACAAGTGAACTGTGGATGTTCAGGGAAAGTAAATGCACAATTCTACACTCGCGAGGAATGTACAGAATGGAGGCTATGGGTGAACAAGTGTTGTACTTATAAATAATACTGAGCTGAATTATAGCCGGTGTGTGCTGTCTGTATTGGGTCAGTAAGGCTCCGGGGTGTATCTGTGACCTCTACGGAGCCTGGTGTTGGTCTCAGAAGCAGAAACAACGTGCTCACCATCTCGATGATTTTGGTTTTCTTCCCCGCTCTTTTCTTCTTGGTGAAGATATACTGAGCTAGAACCACCCCGCCGAACAGGATGCAAAGGCTGGCGCTCGCCATTGCCCCGACCTTCACCACAGCTGTTTTATCCATCGTTGGTAGTCGGTTTACTGCCCAGGAGAAGTCATACACACTCATATACGGCTCCCTCTTCCTGTGTTGGTTTGGTACGGTCCTAATAACGACGACATACCAGTGTTGTTACCGCACCCCTATTCAAACAAGTCCCGCCTTCCTGCACTGCTATTGGCTAAAACGTTCACCACGTGTTCCCTATTAGCCAATGGTAGCGAAAGTATGCCCTGAATACAGGTGGTAGTGCACCATCTCATTACAACATTTTAGAAACGGGTTATTTTATTAATTAAAATGTATTTACTGGTTACTACTGACGACAATAGTTCCCTGCATACCTTATGTCACATTTACAAAAAATACTGTAAAATCAATCCGCGCTCACATGTTAAATCAACCGTATTTTTTACTTTGTGATATTTCCCTTTGAAAATAAATAAATAAATAAATAAATAAATAAATAAAATGACCAACTTTCAGACTTTCATGAAACAACCGACATCTTTAAGAGCTACCGTGACTTTTTGAGCATGCCAAACCTATAGATAAAATATGAATCTCTCAGTAATTAGCTGAAATTTTTACATTAATGTGGCTGTGTAGTGATAAAGCTTTCAGGGCTTACATCTAACATTACACAGCGTAGTCATTCTCTGTGAAATGCAACAATAAAAAGGGAGATCGGAACTTGTATATTTAAAGAAATGACATCTGAGATTTTGCCTCATTTTGCAATCATAAGTTGTGTTAAGTAAACATTTGGGATCAAAGAGTTCAGAAATTGTTAACACTCAATTTTGAACATCACGCTATAATTTTGACATGAAAAACAAACCACAACCAGAACCATGAACAAGAAACACTATTGTACTAAAATATATTATATTATATTATAACCCATACTACCCACAGTTTAAAAAATGGTATGCTCCGTTTCCATGGAAACGTACACCCGCACGAGACCCTATTATTTTCAATCATGTTTTGTAAATATTTAAATCTAGCTACATATTTCCAGAAAAAAAACTGTAATATATATTTCACATTTTAGAAATATTTAAACGTGTTTTGTTGTAAAATCTCGGTGCAGGAATTATGTATTCTTTATCAATACTAAAAATAAGGATAATAAACAACTACAATTTAATAAAACTCTAGTAATAAAATATAATAAATAATAATTTAGACATATTCAAGTCAAACCGTGTTTATTATAAATAACGTATATTTTAATGACAGCAATTCATTATCAGTAAATTAATTATCAATTTAAAAACGGACAAATTACAAAATGATAAAATAAACTAGATTCTCTTCGAATACAAAATATTTCGCATACAGGTTAACGGTATTACACTGAATATGGTTTTAATATTAAAGTAATACAAAGCCTTGTAATTAGGATAGGGGGACTTTTATGTTCTCTAGTTCTTTACATTGAAACAAAACAACCCATTAGAAAGCAAAATGCTTACTAAATTAATAATTTCCATCGCCATAAATACGTTTCTCATAGTAATTGACTTACAATTGACGTACCATTTTATGTTTAAGAAGCTTAAAATCCTCAAATTATCCAATAAATCGCTTTCCTTTAAAAGAGAGCTCCGTCCCGCATCTCTAGGGCAACGCAGCGTATGGATTTGGCGTAATAAAAGTCACCAGACGTTTGAAACAACAGTAAATTTGATTTCACCCATTAATTTTCCGTTAACAAAACAAATGTGTCCTGTGTTTGTAAAATAATATAGCAGCCATACAACGTGTAAGAATGCAAAAATAAAACAATAACAACAACAACGTGTTTTTTTTTTATCAATTAAAAAAACAACTATTCACAACAAAATGAAGTGGAATCCATCAGATTGTTCTCCAGGGTTCCTTCAAACCTAGAACATGAAGATACATGGGAACAAAATGAGCATATTTACTGGGAAATGTTTTGAATTCTACTCAAATTCACATTTGGACTATGACTATTTATTGAACTTTTTCACACTCTTTGTAAAACACATTATTATGAAAAATATAGGGGATATATGGTACAAGATTATAGATTATAGAAGAAAGTAGGACAAAAATGCACCAAAAACCTTTGTAATTTTGTAGACAATATATTGCCCATATAAGGAACTCATGTTTCTAGAATGTTCTTCTCTAAGAGGAATAATGAAAGAACTGCTTCTGTAAAATTCTTTTATAGGCTCCTGTGCTGCCAAAACCATTATGAGTTTGTGTGGTGTATTTTAGTGTTATGTTTCATGTGGCTTTTTTCTCTGAGTTCCTTATATGACAAACACTACAGAATCACAGACTTCAGAGGTCTATGTGAATCATTCAATCATTTAAAGCATTTTTGAGGCTCACTTGAATCTTAAGGTAATGTTGGACATTCCTGTAAATCTTTTTTTAATTTAATTCACACAATTTCTTCTTATACCCACATTGTCTCCGTGTGCAGGATTTCTTCATCCTCATAAAACTCTTCTAGAACCTCCACTTCAACACCAACGATCAGTGTCTCTCTCACTAAACAGAAAATAACAAACAAACAAACAATTTAATTCATGAATTTTCATTTAGAACATCAACAAAACATCTGTATGTTTAAAAATTATAAATGGTTCTAAGTGAGACTGATACTGACCATTACAACATATAGGAGGCAAAAGCAGACACTGATTTGTTCCCCCGTTGTCCCATCTACAATGTGCAGTCCTGCCTGGACATAAACACTCATCACTCTGTTCTAATGTCTCATTTATTCTCGGACTTGTTACAGAGCGAGACACCTCTGTCATGTCTTCTCTGATATCCTCAGTGTGGTGAGATGGTTCCATGCAGACGTCAATTTCATCCAGCTGTGCACAATGGATTTCTTCAAAATCATGTCCATCAAGATGCATGCAGGAATCTGTCTTGATCTCAAAGTACCCATGGGTGAGGTCACTGTCACCTGCTGGACAAAGGTCAGGAATGATGTTATCAATGTTAAATATTCATTCATTATCCGTAACCCTTATCCAGTTCAGGGTCGCAGTGGGTCCAGAGCCTACCTGGAATCATTGGGCGCAAGGCAGGAATACACCCTGGAGGGGGCGCCAGTCCGCGCCAGTCCTTCACAGGGCAACACACATTCACTCACACACTCACACCTACAGGCACTTTTGAGTCGCCAATCCACCTACTAATGTGTGTTTTTAGACTGTGGGAGGAAACCGGAGCACCCAGAGGAAACCCACGCAGACACAGAGAGAACACACCACACTCCTCACAGACAGTCACCCGGAGGAAACCCACGCAGACACAGGGAGAACACACCACACTCCTCACAGACAGTCACCCGGAGGAAACCCACGCAGACACAGGGAGAACACACCACTCTCCTCACAGACAGTCACCCGGAGGAAACCCACGCAGACACAGGGGGAACACACCACACTCCTCACAGACAGTCACCCGGAGGAAACCCACGCAGACACAGGGAGAACACACCACACTTCTGACAGACAGTCACCCGGAGGAAACCCATGCAGACACAGAGAGAACACACCACACTCCTCACATACAGTCACCCGGAGGAAACCCACGCAGACACAGAGAGAACACACCACACTCCTCACAGACAGTCACCCGGAGGAAACACATGCAGACACTGGGAGAACACTCCTGACAGACAGTCACCCGGAGCGGGAATCGAACCCACAACCTCCCGTCCCCTGGAGCTGTGTGACTGCAACACGACCTGCTGCGCCACCGTGCCGCCCACTGTTAATTATCGCAATTTAAATTAATGACCTATTATTTAAGCTCATCTTTCTGCATTTGAATAATGCAAGCTGGTGTATTACATTTTCTTTACATGTATCACACTGAATTATTTGTGACATCATGAGGAAAGACAGGGCTGTTTGTTTTGCAGCATGACGTTATGCCATTTGTCCAGTTCTCTGGAGTGTTTGCCAGTGGCCTGCTGTGATCGAGTATGGCACTTCACCACAGGCTTCTGCTCATGCTGGCAAATGCAGAAACCACAGATAGATAGAATATACCGGAGCATATTCTATTTATCTGTGTAATAATGACATTATCAGACCTTTTTATAACTGCATAACTTACATATTACAGTACCTTTTATGTACAAAATTGAGACGACCCTAAACATCTGTTAATAAAGCCACTTTAAACATATCATCCAGCATCACTAAAGCTGTTGTTGCTGAATATCTCAAATCCCCACAGCAATCTGCTGTCATCTCTTCCCAGAATGGTAGGAAGCTGGGGGGATTTTTTATTTTAATACTCCGGATCTTTAAAGAGATTTTGAATGAACTGGAGTCCACAAGCTTTTGACCCAGTAGAGGATATTGTGAATAGGGCAGACAAGTCACAAAATATGTTTTTAACATCTAATTATTGCCATTATAAATCATTGATGAGATTAGCTTTAATGTGAATAACTGTCATGATCAATAAAATGTTCCATAATAGTAATAAATAACGTATTTGTTAAACATGAAGAATCTCCTGTATTCTCATGTCGTACCTGTGCAGTAACACACTGTGTGTTGTTCCTGCTTCCACGCAACATTGTCCATCTCGTCCTGCTGCTGCCCACACAAACTATAGCCAAATCCATCAGAGTGTCTTCTCCAGATGTGTGTACAGATGGGCATCGGGGCCGACGGACACCAGGTTTGTTGATACATTTTAAAGATTTGCAGATTGGTGATGTTCAGAGTTCAGCTCCTCTGCTGTGAGTCAGCAGATTGCAGATGGAGAGTAGGTTGTGCTTTGTATCACTAGACAACACTCTAAGCCACCCACTCTTTCTAAGATGAAGCACGACCTTCCTGTTTCCTGTCCAAATAGGGTGTGACCTACCTTTGCTTGCTTCATCTTCAACTGCAATATAATGATTGCAGTACAATTTCATACACACGTTTATGTTGTACTATATTAGTATTCTGTGGAATGAATCTATTCATCCTTAAATTTTACATACACACTTACTGTCTACTTTATTAGAAAAACATTGGGAAATTCATTCATTATCTGTAACCCTTATCCAGTTCAGGGTTGCGGTTGGTCCAGAGCCTACCTGGAATCATTGGGCGCAAGGGGGGAGGAATACACCCTGGAGAGGGCGCCAGTCTTTCACAGGGCAACACACACTCACACACACACATTTTTTGAGTCTCCAATCCACCTACCAGTGTGTGTTTTTGGACTGTGGGAGGAAACCGGAGCATCCGGAGGAAACCCACGCAGACACAGGCAGAACACACCACACTCCTCACAGACAGTCACCCGGAGGAAACCCACGCAGACACAGAGAGAACACACCACACTCCTCACAGACAGTCACCAGGAGGAAACCCACGTGGACACAGGGAGAACACACCACACTCCTCACAGGCAGTCACCTGGAGGAAACCCACGTGGACACAGAAAGAACACACCACACTCCTCACAGACAGTCACCCGGAGCGGGAATCGAAGGTCCCTGGAGCTGTGTGACTGTGATTCTACCTGCAGCACCACCATGCCGCCCACTGAGAAATTAAATTAAAAACAAACAAACAAACAACTGCTCTGTACTTCAACTTATTGGCCACATTATAAGAAACATCTACTTATTTTTTCAGCTTATTGACTACTTTATAAGTTACTTCAACCACACGCTTGCACTCACTGGACAATTTATTAGCCATATCATATTAGCAATGTCTACATTGTACTTCCAATCACTGGACACTTTATTGGAAACACTTGGTATTTGTTGCATTTTTATGTGTCAACCCAAGGTATGACATTTTTCAACCATGGCCAGTGAATCCTGAAGTTCTCCAAGACGTCACTGGCGCTTATATAGCAATGTACCTTAAGTCCATATCCAGCAGAGGGCAGTGTTACAATGTTTATTATATAACAAAATTCTACATTTTAGGGACATCTAACAATATACAGAAATCCCTCGCTACTTCGCAGTTCATCTTTCGCGTATTCGGTACTTCGCGGGTTTTTTCCAGGGGGCTTATGGCCGCTATATCGCGGATACTGAGGGAAAATCTAGGAAAACCGTGAAAGATGAATAGCATCTTTCCACATCCGAGTGAAATTTACTTAACGCTAAATCACAGCTTAGGAACGACTCTATTAAAGAAACTGGTAGGATATCACATGTAGTTCCAGCTGAAAAACATTATAGAATGACTGTTTAATGCAAAGGATGGGTTGTTAACAGCAACAGGGAGGGGTTTAAAAGTCCAAATACTCGTTAAATACATAAATATATTTTCTCTACTTCGCGGAAATCCGTTATTCGCGGGTGGTCTTGGAACGCATCCCCCGCGAAAAACGAGGGATCACTGTATAGTAGAATGTAAATTATGTATATACATATATTAAAAGTAAGATATTTGATTTGGAATGTAGTGAATTTAAAGTATAAAGTCCCTCAAAATAAAAATACTCCAGTAACGTACAGATACACAAGCAAACTACTTAGGTACAGTAACGAATTAATTTTACTTCGTTGCTGTCCACCACTGGATACAAATTAAGAAACATACATATAGCAGTATACATTTATGTAAATGAATGTGCTAGTGGGGTTAACATGACTACAATACTGAGGTACATATGATCTCGTTTCTACTCTCACTGTCCATTTTATCGACTCCACCCTAGTCCTGAACAAACACGGTGAAAGGGGGGGTAACAAAGTATGAAGGGTAAAAAAATGGACAACACTCTATAGGTGTAGAATTACAACGTGTTCCTGTGTGGTCAGTGAAGCTGGTGAATTGGGCAATGAGTGGAAACGAGGTTTTTTAATGTTGTGTTTGAATCAGTGGTCTGAACTTGTAATGTGTCGGTCGCGAACGAACCGATTCAAAGAACCGGTTCTTGTAAGTGAACGACGAGAGCCGGTTCCCGTCTAAGACCGAGCCATTTTTTTCTAAGGCTTGTCATTCAACCAATCAGAGAACAACAAGCAAGCTCCAACCCTCCAACTCCTCCGAGCTGAGACACTTGGTTTTCCTGAATGCCAATCTGCCTTCCAAAAAATAGTTGAAGAAGATGTTAAATCAGTTAAATGTTTGTTGACAGTTTTGGTTGTTTTAACCGTTGAAAGCTGCTGTTTTGCACTTTGCAGTATTTGTTTATTTTATTACCCAGAAATGGATAATTATTTAATTTAATAAGCTATTGTAATACCTACCTTTTGGGTTCCACTGGCTATATTTCAGAGTTTACAAGTGATTTTTTTATTAAGGTGTTTAAATAAAAATCCAGTTATTTATACAATTGAATGTGTGAGTGCAATCAGTGAGTTATTACAAGACAGCCATAAAAACAATTGGCCATTGCAACACTATTTATTATTTTTAATATTGAACAATAATATTTTGTCCATATAGTCATGTAAAATGTAGGTAATATTGTTCTGTACCAGTGTAAATAAGTGGTAAAACAAAGAGCCAACAAGGAGCCGAAAGAGCCGACTCTTTATGAAGAGCCGAGCCAAAAAAAAAGGGGTGGGGCTTTTCTGAAAACGGGTGTACACAAGAAAAGATAACAGCCTTGTTCTCCTCCCACTCTGGAAGAGGAGCGGCTTTAATGAAATAAAACTGAAAGGTGAACGTTCCGAGATATTTGTTTGTCTCTGAATTAATTTCATTCTTTATTTGAAGACCTAGAAGAACAGCTTTAGCCTTTAAGGATGAACTACGGCTATGGCGCTCCACCCGGCGGACATCCGGGAGCTGTGAGTGTGAATGTCTTTCTAAAACAAGTGCACGTAATGTTTACTTTCGGTGCGTGTGATTTTAGAATAGTGTTTGAAGGCATTTAGAGCTTCTTACAGTCTATACACTCGTTGTGGTCTCGTGAATTAAGATTAGTGTCTCATAAACCATGATATATTTTTGTTTTTAGTCTTACAAAGCTACAAATGAGACCAAAACCTTCACACAGAAAGCCAGCAGTGACGTCACACAGCACACAAGAGCATTGTCTGCTCATTGTTGGCTTTAAACTAGTGTCTAGATTTAAGCTGGTCCTAAAACAGAGGCCTTGCTCCAGTGTGTAATTTGAAATGACACTGTGAACCTTATGTTAAAATTAAAACTACACACAGTCTTTGTGTGATGAGTGATTGTAAAAGAAAGTCACACTCTTGCAAGACATGGAGGAAGTTAAGTTTAACTGAACTTAAAAAAAAAAAAGAGAGATTTCCTGAGCTAATTAAAAACTAGTTATAAAACCTCTTCCAAACAGGAAAAAAAATAGTAGCAGATATGAAAAAGTAATTACAAACCAAATTCAAAATTACCATTTGGTAAAATAATTGGGAAATGTTTTACTAGTTTTCTGTAAAAAGATCCAGTCAGGGTTCTGGGCTAATCTTAATGCTAAGACAGCTCCAATTAATGTTATCAATGACATCCTCACAAATACAGTGCCTTGAAAATATCTCTTCCGTTGGTTCTTGATCTCAGTGCTGCCTTTGATACTGTTGACCCTAAAATGTAATAAAAATATACTCCATCCTACAGTGGTTCTGTGCCAGTGACCTATGATGTCCCCCAGGGTTTGACTCTTGGGCCACTCTTATTTAGTTGATACATGCTTCATCCTGGCCATAGTCAGTTAGATCGGATTCAGGTAAAGAAAAAGCATGGAGAAGGAGAGATTTGTTACTAAGCCACTTAACCGGTTGACAGAGAAAAGTAGAAGTCGAATTTAGACACAATAATCCACACCAAAAATATTCCAATTTAAGCAGACATACAGCTCGGGTTAAAACATTCATTCATTCATTATCTGTAAGCGCTTATCCAGTTAAGGGTTGCAGTGGGTCCAGAGCCTACCTGGAATCACTGGGCGCAAGGCGGGAATACACCCTGGAGGGGGCGCCAGTCCTTCACAGGGCAACACACACACACACACACACACACACACACATTCACTCACACACTCACCTACGTTTTTTTGAGTCTCCAATCCACCTACCAACATGTGATTTTGGACTGTGGGAGGAAACCGAAGCACCCGGAGGAAACCCGTGTGGACATGGGGAGAACAGACCACACTCCTCACAGTCACCTGGAGGAAACCCACGCAGACACAGGGAGAACACACCACACTCCTCACAGACAGTTACCTGGAGGAAACCCATGCAGACACAGGGAGAACACACCACACTCCTCACAGACAGTCACATGGAGGAAACCCACTCAGACACAGGGAGAACACACTGGAGCAGGAATCGAACCCACAACCTCCAGGTCCCTGGAGCTGTGTGACTGCAACACCTACCTGCTGCACCACCGTTTTTTCTATTTGCACTATTATTTACAGTTTTAACAGTTTAAAAAAATATATATATATTTTTAATTGTCTTTTTAAAATTTGTATTCTTGTTCTGTTTTATATGTTTCACTACATTAATTCTTATGTAATATGTCCATACCCTTTGTGTAAAGAGCTTTGGACTCTCTTTTTGTACAAAATGTCCTACAAACTTGCCTTGCCTTGTCTTAAATGAAGTTTACCTCAAGCAAAATACCAAAATACCGCCCACTCAAATGTTCACATTCTTTCAAAAAGATTTGTTAGGTCAGGTACGGATAATGGGGAACTTTATACCCCTCTAGGGTATTCACATTTAGCATTGAGCATGGTGCATTTAGTTTCATGTGCAGCTGCTCCTGCAAAAACACTTTTAAAAAAGGCCTGGGCTTAAATCACAAGGAAATATATAGGCAATATGTAGTCTGGAGGAACGATCAACACAAGACGTAGGTGAGAAACAAGCACCTACTGAATGGAGATGGAAGGGTGTGATGGTTGTACAGAAAATAAAGGTGTCATAAAAAACACAAACTAAAAAGTTGTTGTACATTACTCTGCAAGAAGTGTGATCTTTTCTGAAAAATGAGTTTGGTTGTATTCACTTCAGAACTAGTGGACTGGTGTGTTATATTGTGTTAATTGTGGTTTGCAGTATCCTGGAGGATTCCCAGGCCAGCAGCAGGATCCTCTCTTTGGATACTTCACCGCAGTTGCTGGGCAGGTGCGTGGACAGCTCTTCATTTCTCACATTTCTCAAGAACACTGTTCTAATCACAAGTAGTCCATTGTGCACTATGTCTACCTGCTGGAGGGAGGACTTTGCATCTGGGCTTGTTCTGTTATTATCTACAGCAAGGGTTTGGTGAAAAATAAACTCAGATAGTGTACAACACTTATGTTGAACCCATCCTAGTGTAAACTACAGTTCTGAAAATATCTGGCTTTCTTTACCTTCAGGATGGTCAGATTTCTGCCGAGGAGCTCCAGACCTGCTTGACTCAAGCTAACTTCTCTGGTGGCTACAAACGTAAGGCTCACATCTGCATTTAATTCCCAGGTTAAAAATGCTTCCAGAAGGTGCTGCTCTGCAAGCGGAACTTTAAAAGACTTTTGGGGTTCTGAAGTGGGTTCTTCAGCGTGCTTCTCCCCCTTCAGTGAAAGGGAAGGTGTTTAAAGTGGATTATTATTGATGCTTCAGGTAGTGTCACCCCCACACAGCTGCAGGGTTTTGTGTTCCTGGATTTGATCTTCACCTTGAGTCACTGTCTCTGAGGAATGTGGTGCGTGGGTTTCCTCTGGATGCTCCAATTTCCTCCCACAGTCCAAAAGTAGGTGGATTGGCCTTTTGCGAAATAGTCCACATGTATGAATGTGTCAGTGACTGTATGAGTGTGTGAAAGTGTCCACAGGTGTGAGTGACTGGGTTAGTATGTGAGGACCCTAGTCAAGATGAAGTACTTACAGAAGATGGACGAATGAATGAATCATAGCTCTTCTACGTTTTAATGCAAACTTGCAGCTGATGTCCCCAACTTGAGCTAACAACTGTGGAAATAATAGCAATCAGGATGTGTATTCATTCTGAGAGACCTACTTTAATGTAATATAACAATGCTTGTTATGCTAAGAAACCTTTTACTGCGGACTGGCCGTAGACTGGGATTATAAATGCATTACATGTCTAATCAAATTGCATCTTTTTGCAGCGTTCAACTTGGAGACATGCAGGCTGATGGTCTGCATGCTTGATGTATCCTTTACAGCCATCATGCCTTTAACAGGATCAATAATGGACCTAATGTGTAAAATGAGCTCCATGCTAGGGCTACGCTAGCTATGCTACGCTAATTTTTCAAATGATATTTAAAAATCAATGCTGTGATAATAGTGGTGTTCTGAGGTGCTTACATAGTACCTTCATGCAGTTACCCATAGTATGGCATACGTTCTTTACATGAGTCACTTACGCTCAGTGAATTACGGGGGAAAGTGACTCTGAAGTGTGGGAATGTGCTTGACAATAAAAGGGGAGTGGAGGTGGTTTGGTTACAAAATATCAGAAGTATGATAATCCATGCTATTGTGTAAGAAATGAAAGAAGTCTGTGACAACTAATCTGTTTCACTATTGCCAACATGCCCTGAAAGATTGTAATATTATTTTAGGGCCATATCGCGCACTCCTACGCCATGCTGCATTTATTGTTGGATGCACTATAGCAGTTACTCACAGAGCAGAGCGTTGTACCCCAGGCTTTTCACTGTGGCTTATTATTGTCTTAGAGATCCTTTGAAAATCCTTCTACTGTTTTAAAAAGTTTTTTTTAAATCAATTGCCGTGTCATTTGAATGGCATTGTTTCTCCTTAAAATACATTGTTATTAGCGGGACATGTCCGGTTCTATGGGCTTTCCTGAGTTCAAGGAGCTGTGGGCTGTGATCAATGGTTGGAAGCAGCACTTCATGAACATGGACAAAGACAGGAGTGGGACAGTGGACCCCCAGGAAATGAACCAGGCCATTTCCTCTATGGGTAACAGATTCTCAAACACATTTATTTATTACATTTGAAATAGAACATATGTATCCTTTGTTGTAATCAGTGTATTTGATTTGAAAGTGTAGTGTATAAAGTGTAGCGTGGATTTTTCTTCAATGTTTTACAAGCATTATACGAAATCTGAATAATGACTGAAAAGAGATGTATTCTGGAATTAGAGGTGTGTACAGGACTGTCTTTCTGTTTGTTTTTAGGGTACAGGCTAAGCCCTCAGGCTATGAACGCCATAATAACGCGCTACAGCACTCAGGGAAAGATCACCTTTGATGATTACGTCGCATGCTGTGTCAAACTGAGAAGCTTAACTGGTAAGTTCATACATTTCTGTTGCACCGTTCTAAACTCAAGAATGTTTTCCAGGTAGTAACATTCATAAAAAGTAATCCTGTGGTTTTATAATAGCATTCATTAGTTTGGTCAGGTGATTAAACAGTTATTTCACTGACATCGAGTGTCACATTGAATGTATAGTGTTTCGAGTACAGCCACAATAGACCAAAACAAAGGTCTTTCACATGTATCAGTCTTAAATGCACAGTATCAAAAGGCCTGGGGGTTGGAAACGGTCGTGCAGAACTGAATGATGGTTAACAGTTGATACAAAAGCATTCCAAACTCATTCACTGTGGTCAAAAGCAAAACAACACGCCTGTTCATTAACTGTGGTTGATGTGCTTGCACATTTGCACTGGATTCATAAACTGTATTTTGTCCAGATATTTTCCGGCAAAGGGACCAGGCCCAGCAGGGAATGGCAACATTTCAATACGATGATGTAAGTTTATTAACAGACAATAGAATTCTCCTATGGAGCCCTGTGGGATGGTGGTTCAGAAACTCTAAGCCAGGAGTCATGATTTGTATCACTTTTTAGATAAAGATAGATTGGAACTGACTTGTAACTCACATTAAATATTGAGTATATTTCAGTAAATACAAAGCAGGGAAAGTAAAGGACTTATTGTACTTTCTTCCTCCAAAATCCACTGGAAGAGGAAGTTGCTCTGAATAAGAACTTCTTTAAAAAATTCAATAGCACCAATATTTTTTGTTGTTTTCTTTTCTCACTTTGTTTTTTTTATGATTTGTACTGTAATTTAAAACAAATTAAACGTACTGTTGTATATTATACAATGTGCAGCTTTTATGAATGTTATTAATATTTACACAAATGTTATCTCTCTTGTTTCAGTTCATCAGATGCACTATGAGCACCTAAGAAGTCCCATTCACATTCCAGGACCTTTCTATAGTGCATGACTTTATTTAGTTTTTCATATAGCCCCTTCTTTTTTTTATATAACACATACAGCCATGCCATAGCTATTTTTATACCAGTTAATTTGCTTGCATTTTGTATTAACATTCACCATGTACTTGAATCAACCTCAATAAAGAACTGTATTGATGACAATTGATGCCTTTATTTTGACCTCCTTCATTTGCTTAAATATTCATACTTATATTTGACTGAATCATTGAAAACTATTTTTTAAATATCAGTGAGGATTTGATTGCACTTTGGCATTGTACTACTACTGCCACAACAGTTTATCTACTTGGAAGGCAGTGCACAAAATTCAGAATAATCTCTCAGCTTCAAGAAGATTAGTGAGGCCAGGGATTGGTGTTGTGTGATTAGTCTGAGCTCACAATAGACACAACAACTCACCCGAAGTGTACTGGAGGGTGCTCCATCACTCCAGAGAATGGAGGAGCATTGCTCCACAGACCAAAGTTGATGAAGTCTCCTAGTTTCTTGATATTAATCACATGGTCTTTTATTCGGTCACACAATTGTTCGAAGTTTTAATGTGAAACAGCAAATATTTACAGTTTATTCATCTGGATATTGTGCACATTTTCCACAATACTTCCCACAACTTTCCTCCAGATCCTCTGTAGGTTTTTGTTGGCTCTGAAACAGATGGTTTCTCAGCACATACATTTCTAATTACAGACAAAGAGAATGGTGTCTGTTTGCCCCTAAGACCCCCGTTAAAGGGGAAGTGCTCCAGAGCTGGTTCGGGATTGGACAGCGCGGTCATTTTGGGACTCTTAAGAAGCCCAGGAATTCCTCTCCAGCTGTGCTGCGGAGCCTTCAAGTTTAGTGCTGTTTAGTGCAGAAGAGTGAGGATAAGAAAAACAAATCCAGGCTCCTGAAAATGGAGGAAGTTCATACTGTACATGTGAAGATAGCTTTTATATTGGGCTTTCTGCTTTCAGCATCTTTGGGGCATCCTGAGAAGGTGAGCAAATACCATTATTAAAAAAAAGTTGTCTAGAATTGCCCTACGAATAAATGTATAATGATGAAACTATGCTTTTGGCTGTTGTATGTTGCGTTTATAATTAATGATATGGGGTTCTTTAAGGAGAATGAGAAGGTGTCCACAAACCATTGGACATACGTTATATATATATTTTATAATCAGCTTAGTAAAGACACCTGGACAGAGGCTCATCCAACACTGCTTTTGAAATCAAGTTTAGTTTAGTTTCTCTAGTGCATTACCAAATGCATCAGGGAGGTTTACACTCCTCTAGCCAACACTAAACATTGAGCATGGTGAAATTAGATTCATGCTTTTGCATATTGTCTCAGAGTAGAATGCATAAATGGTTTGTTTTGCAGTTGAATAGTTCTAAAATACTTGCATGAGAATGATCACAACTGAGGTGAGTATAAATATATGGAGACTGGTAATATTGGTCAACCATCACTAGTTCTACAACTTCACTGAAGCCGGTACTGACCTCTATTCATTATTAACCACGTTAACATTTTTATGTAATTAAGAAATGAATATGCCTGTTTTAGGGCAGGTCTCTACCACCTGGGAAATGTGAACCCATCGAGATCTCAATGTGCCAAAGCTTGGACTACAGCCTCACTGTGATGCCAAACATTCTAGGACATACGAACCAAGAAGACGCCGATCTGGAGATCAGTCAGTTTTACCCCCTGGTGAAAGTGCAGTGTTCCTCTGAAATGAAGACTTTCCTCTGCTCCGTCTATAGCCCTCAGTGTGTGAACGGGACTGCAAGGCCGGTGTGTAAGACCACCTGTGAGACTGCGAAAATGGGCTGCGAACCACTCATGAGAAAGTTTGGCATCGTGTGGCCAAGTTCACTAGCGTGTGAGACCTTCACCACTGAGTCTTGTGAAGAGGTACGTTCTGTTGGTTTGCAACTTTGTGAATGTGTGAATATATGTGTGAATTCAGTGCAGCAAACAAGGGTTTACTACACCACTGTCCTTGGGCAATACTTGGGCAAGACTGGGGCTTTCCCAATTCTAATTCTTTTGTACAGCATTGTACTGAAATCTAAGGGGAAGGTCAGAGTGGTATGGTATCCTAACCTCCTCCAAAAGGTACATAGTACATTTTCTGCAGTGCTGAGAACAGAGTAGTAATGACAGACTCTGTTCTCCCTATTACAACTCAGTGGAAAATCACAATGAATTTGAAACTCTTATTTAAAAGTAAAAATGTTATGTGGATTTACTTTCAATGTTGTAAATGTGTTTAAATACAAGCCAACTTATTTACAGTAAAGTTAACACAGATTCTACGATACTAACAAGTACTTATTCAAACTGACGTTAAATTGGCCAAGACTGAAATGACAAATAGAACCTACATTAACTCCAAAAGAAATCCTTCTCATCCCAAGATCAAACCAAAGCCAACTGAGTTACGTAACCGCAGATTGATTTACAAATATCAAAAGATGTTTTTCATGACTTTTCCTTCATGTTAGCACATGTTTGAAGAGAATACTACACTTCTGCTTCACTTCTACTAACATCGTTTTCCCCCTCACAGGACCTAACTGCTTCACAAATCCAACAGAAACGGGATCAAATGGGCCACACTGTCGGAGAAAAAGGTCTGTAGAGGGCTTCAGAAAGAACAATCAGTTAAATCACTCCAAAATATCTCAGAAGCTACATATTTTTCTTCCTTTCTGTTGCAGTTTCAGCATCTTTGGGGCATCCTGAGAAGGTGAGCAAATACCATTATTAAAAAAGTTGTCTAGAACTGCCCTTCGAATAAATGTATAATGATGAAACTATGCTTTTGGCTGTTGTATGTTGCGTTTATAATTAATGATATGGGGTTCTTTAAGGGTTCCTTGGTTCTTATAGTGAGTTTCTCTGAAATGTAGAATGAGAAGGTGTCCACAAACCATTGGACATACGTTATATATATATATTATAATCAGCTTCCTTAGTAAAGACATCTGGACAGAGGCTCGTCCAACACTGCTTTTGAAATCAAGTTTAGTTTAGTTTCTCTAGTGCATTACCAAATGCATCAGGGAGGTTTACACTCCTCTAGCCAACACTAAGCATTGAGCATGGTGAAATTAGATTCATGCTTTTGCATATTGTCTCAGAGTAGAATGCATAAATGGTTTGTTTTGCAGTTGAATAGTTCTAAAATACTTGCATGAGAATGATCACAACTGAGGTGAGTATAAATATATATGAAGCTTTTGTAACATTGGTCAACCATCACTAGTTCTACAACTTCACTGAAGCCAGTACTGACCTCTATTCATTATTAACCACATTAATATTTTTATGTAATTAAGAAATGAATATGACTGTTTTAGGGCAGGTCTCTGCCACCTGGGAAATGTGAACCCATCGAGATTCCAATGTGCAAAGGCTTGCACTACCACTTCACTGTGATGCCAAACATACTAGGACATAAGAACCAAGAAGAAGCCGATCTGGAGATCAGTCAGTTTTACCCCCTGGTGAGCGTGCAGTGTTCCTCTGAAATGAAGAATCTCCTCTGCTCCGTCTATAGCCCTCAGTGTGTGAACGGGACTGCAAGGCCGGTGTGTAAGACCACCTGTGAGACTGCGAAAATGGGCTGCGAACCACTCATGAGAAAGTTTGGCTTCGTGTGGCCAAGTTCACTAGCGTGTGAGACCTTCACCACTGAGTCTTGTGAAGAGGTACGTTCTGTTGGTTTGCAACTTTGTGAATGTGTGAATATATGTGTGAATTCAGTGCAGCAAACAAGGGTTTACTACACCACTGTCCTTGGGCAATACTTGGGCAATACTTGGGCAAGACTGGGGCTTTCCCAATTCTAATTATTTTGTACAGCATTGTACTGAAATCTAAGGGGAAGGTGAGAGTGGTATGGTATCCTAACCTCCTCCAAAAGGTACATAGTACATTTTCTGCAGTGCTGAGAACAGAGTAGTAATGACAGACTCTGTTCTCCCTATTACAACTCAGTGGAAATTCACAATGAATTTGAAACTCTTATTTAAAAGTAAAAATGTTATGTGGATTTACTTTCAATGTTGTAAATGTGTTTAAATACAAGCCAACTTATTTACAGTAAAGTTAACACAGATTCTACGATACTTACAAGTACTTATTCAAACTGACGTTAAATTGGCCAAGACTGAAATAACAAATAGAACCTACATTAACTCCAAAAGAAATCCTTCTCATCCCAAGATCAAACCAAATATCAAAAGATTATTTATGTTTTTCATGACTTTTCCTTCATGTTAGCACACTTATGAAGGGAATACTACACTTCCGCTTCACTTCTACTGCTGTAACTAACATCTTTTTCCCCTCACAGTACTTAAGTGCTTCTCAAATCCAAAAGAAACTGGTTCAAATGGGCCACACTGTCGGAGACCAAGGTCTGTAGAGGGCTTCAGAAAGAACAATCAGTTAAATCACTCCCAAAAATCTCCGAAGCTACATCATTTTTCTTCCTTTCTGTTGCAGTTTTGAGTCTTCAGACTGTTCGAATTCTGATGTCCCTGAAGGACGTATCTTTTTTTCTGATATTATTTAATTTTATATTGAAAGTAGCAATATGATGCTACTTCATATGATGTAATTTAGGAGGTAACAATATCACCAAGCTATCACCATGCACCTTTACAACTCTACTGTTAACATATCTTCAATCAGATGTCCATCTTTGCTTTAATTGTTTCGTTTGCATACCTCATCATTCCTTAATAAAGCTTGTGAAGGATGAAAGGTCAGGAAAACTGGACGAACACAGATTTCAAGAGTTGCAGAGTTACGTGTCGGCAGCCAAAAAAGAATTTGTGGAAATTCAACAAGTGAAAGACGGCGCAGTGAGTGAAAAAATGTTGAAGAGTGCCCTCAAAGCCCATGGTGAGATAATTGATAAATGCATCTTGCATCTCTTTCATGGTAAACTGTGTTCTGTGTCCTTCAAGTGTGTTAAATTCCATTTATTTTGTGTAAAAAGCAAGTTTTTAAAAAGCAGTGTCTGGTAGCATGGCGTGAGGGAAACCAGCTTTGGCTTTTGAGGTGTGGAAGAATGTACATTTCTTTGAAGGAATCCTGAAAGGACCCAAAGTTTGAGAAAAGGCAAAAATGGAATGGTCTTTTTGTGTTTTCCTGATCTGAGAAATTAACTATATGACGAGTAATGAAATGAATGATGGGTAGTCTTTGATGTGAAGTATTTTCACACGTGTCAGGTGTGGCATGCTTGTGGCATTGTGGTCAATAGTAAATGTTTAATGAGTTTACCTCTGTGAAACTTTTCTGCTTCCATGTAGACCTGCGGCTAAATGACCTCAATTTCGGCCTGCTCTGGAACAGATACAACACGGCTGGCCAGGTCAACTTTGACGAATTTGTGGCCATTCTCGCTCGACTGGAAACCTTGAAGGGTAAACATCCTTGGTGAAAGGGCAGGAGCAGTGATGTTGTTCATAGCAGTGGGGGATAAAATAATTTGAATCACTTAATGAAACCCACTTCCTATGTTTAATATCCAAAGTAAAGTTTTCAGTTTTTCTTTTCTTTTGAACAGGTTTTCAATTTCTTTAAAAAATGGACCAATGGAAATACTAAAAAAGTATTATAAGTATAAGTAAAAATAAGACATTTTCAAAGACGTTTTAATATTAACGTTATGGACATATAAACTCTATAATTCTTTTACTTGGGCACTGTTGCCAGAACCAAATTTATGGTACACTGTATATAAACATACTGATTTTGTGTTAAAACAAACAAAACACACCCCACAGTGTGTTTTTTTTAACTACAACTACAGGAAACATGCCATATGTAAGTCTTTTCTCTGTAATGCATCTGTTCAGTTATTTTCACTTAAACACTCAGCAACACTTTCACAAGGAGTGTCCCAAATTTGAGATTTGCACATAATTTCTTTGCAAATACATGATATCACATCACAAATGTTTTGCTTGCCTCTGGCAAATGTTCAATCCATCCATCCATTATCTGTAACCGCTCATCCAATTCAGGGTCACGGTGGGTCCAGAGCCTACCTGGAATCATTGGGCACAAGGCAGGAATAAACCCTGGAGGGGGCGCCAGTCCTTCACAGGGCAACACACACACTCACACATTCACTCACACACTAACACCTACGGACACATTTGAGTCGCCAATCCACCTACCAATGTGTGTTTTTGGACTGTGGGAGGAAACCGGAGCATCCGGAGGAAACCCACGCAGACACAGAGAGAACACGCCACACTCCTCACAGACAGTCACCCGGAGGAAACCCACGCAGACACAGGGAGAACACACCACACTCCTCACAGACAGTCACCCGGAGGAAACCCACGCAGACACAGGGAGAACACAGCAGGTATCGAACCCACAACCTCCAGGTCCCTGGAGCTGTATGACTGCGACACTACCTGCTGCACCACCGTGCCGCCCTCTGGCAAATGTTGTGTCGATATAATGTATTTTATTCATGTGAAAATTTTGTTTGACCATTCATGTTTAATCCATTTTATTTTCACCATTTTAGATCGCTTCAAATCTCATCGAATGACAAACTTACCATGCGATTGCGTGATGGCCAGCTTTTCACTGGACGATGTAAGTTCCAATCTTCTGAAATACCTGTGTAGGATTTACATATGAAGACATCAATCTGAATTAGTGAATAGAGAAGCAGGTGGCCAAAAACATGTAACTCCACTACATAATTAGTTAACATTGCAATGACAAAACAGCCATGTTCTAAGCTGCTTGGTTCTTCTGGGTGTAGTTTTTACAATGCAAGTTTGAAAAGGCAAAAACAAAAAAATACATATTTTTAAATTGATATTTTAAAACACCGATCTTTCCTGTTTTTCAGTTCATCAGAGACACTCTGCTGTGAAGCGTCCATCTGATGTGAGAAACTGCCGTTTAGATTCACATCTGGAGAGTGGACATGTCAGTATCTACTAACACAGTGTCACTACAATTAATGGCATCAACTTTAACAATGTGCTGAATTTACAGAAAACATTGCAATGATCTTCGAATTAAAAAACCCCCACTATGTTTAACATAAACATTCCAGTGGTATTGAGTATGGATTTCTTTGAAGAAATAAAAATGAAATTTCATATGCATCGATATCAGAAATATATGGATGCACATGAAAAAGTTCATTATTGTAGAAATTCAATCTATGTAAACTAAAATCTATGTAATTCCATATATGTTCCTTTATTTACTGTAACCATGTCTTCGTGTTTGGAGTTGTGAGGTTTGGAGCCTACGTGAAATCATTGGGGACGAGGCAGAGACACAACCTGGACAGGGCATCACACACTCACCCAGTCACTGACACACTCACAATTAGAAATGAGTTTTATAACAGTCAGTCCACCTGCCAACATGAGTTGTAGTACTGTGGAAGGAAACCGGATCTCCCAGAGGAAAACCACACAGACCTGAGGTGTTATGAACCCACAACTCCACAACACTGGAGATGTACGACAACGACACTTGCATGAATGTTAAGATCTGTTTATGGAGTGAGTGGGTTCTATCTGTAATGTGCTTTTCCTGCAATCAGAACTTATTCTGCAATTAGGTTTGCTATTTTACTCATTAAAATGTAAAGAAAAATCGAACTTGCATCTTGAAAATAAAAACTTCATCCCAACAACAAATTAAGCTTCATTTTATTTTACATTCTTCAAATCAATGTGTCCAAAGGGTTGTGTCCCAGTAAACAAGGAACGTCCCTGGACGTTCAAAATAGGTCTAAAAGTAGTCTGTCCGTCAAGGACATATTTTAAACGTCAATGGACGACCAAAACCCATCTTAATAAGTTAGTTAAGTGGTGACCAATCGATAACGTCAGTGGACGTCCAAAACGCGTTTTATACAGTAATTTATTTCGGGACCAATTAACAACGTCAATGGACGTCCAAAATACGTCTAATAGTCGTCTTTTCAATGTCTGTGTTTGGACGTCTTTTCAACTTTCATTTTCAACCTTAAGAGAACGTTGATTAGACGGCAGCCATTACGTTATTTCAACGTTGAACAAACGGCTAAATGTTTACTGGGGTACCACTTATTACTAGTGAATTCAACGTTTTAAGGGAACTCTTCCATGGACAGAAACGTTCAATTGTGTGTGCTCAGTTTACATCAACAGCACTAACTATTAAAATGGGACTTTCCAGAAAAAGTGAACTGTAATGTAATCATACCAAGTGCCAAGCTTGTTAGAAGGGCGCTGTTGTTATTTTATAGTCCCATCAAATATGGCGCCTAACAGCTTTGTTGTGGAGAGAAGGAGTAAATAAAGCAACGGCTCCACCTGGTGGATATTCCAGAGTTAGCTATGAGTCCAGAGACGAGGAATGAAGGAAAATGTTCCTCAGGAACGTTCTCGTAGCTTAAGTTATCAAACTGAGGTATGGTTTGTGGAATACTCCCCTGTTGACACAGTGTTCGTATTTTATTTTCATTTTGGGACTGTCATTTATAAAATCACAAGCTCGGTGTTACTGTCTGTGAGTCTATTAGGTCATTTTCTTAGAATGAGTGAGTTTAGCATTATGGTTGGCTGTGCACACAAAACTTCTATTGACCGATAGATGGCGATAAATGCCTTATTTTATTTCACTAGAGCAGCTGTAAATATAAGAAAACACACAAGACTGTCGCTAAAGGCGGACTTTAGGAGCTGTTTCTCCCCCATGAAAACACAATCATGTCACAAATATTGTGTTTTAATAATATGAGAATATGTCGTCATCATAGGCATGTTTTTGCTATAAAAATATATTTAACTTCTTATATTTGGGGAAATATCTGCAAGGCCCATATAAAGGTGTTCAAAAACAGGCTTCCTCTCGTTTTTAGATGTTTAACGATAAAACCCCGCTTATGTTTACTTTAGAACAACACAAAATAATCTTTAATAGAAAGGCAGTGTCTTTGGCGTTCTGCAAGTTTTCTGAAGGTGAGTTTATTTACTTCCTGTTCTGCTGCTTGTTTAAAATGGCGTTCACACACTAAAATGTCTGCCTTAATGTTAACACATTTAACTTCAAATTAGATGGAAATTTTATATTATTGGTGTTTTTTTAAAAGTCTAAACCTAAAGTAAAATTCAAAAACATAAATAATTTGGACAGTTTTGTAAAAACGGATTGCATTCATGCTGCTTCTGGTTCCTGTAATGGAATTGTAGCTAAAAGGGCTGTTTAGCGGACAACCAATCTGGGCAAAGTACAGTCGACTGCAGTTGCACTGTTGCTTCAGTTTCAGCCTCAAGTGAGAGTTGAGAATTGATATAGAGGGACACACAATGAAGAGAGAGTTCACAAGGGTGTGTGTTTAACAACTTCATGTGTTAATAAAGGGGATATTTGAGGAGACCTATCTAATAGTGACCCTGACCCACTCCAGAGACAACTGTGTTAAAGTCTAGCACACATTAACCCTGTGTTTGTTGACATCTTCACTCCCTGGAAGCAGGGAAAGCCTAATTGCAGATGGACTCCAGCACTTTGATGATGAAACAGAGACTGACCCATAAGGGTATCTCTGATTATGGGAGCTCTGCTATGCTAAGCGTTTTGACCTGCAAAGAGCTCAGATATCACACATTTAACATATGCCTTTAACCTGACTGGACGACTCTGGAAATGTCTGGATATATAAAGTTTTGCTAAGATGGCTTTGGACAACTGTGGAGAGATTTGAGCTCACTGATCATTTGATTGTAACTTTTCCAGTGTATTAAAGCACCTCACTATAAAGTTGGGCTTGGTGTTTTTGAAAACGCCTTCTGCTACTGTTTGAAACAATAGGGAAACTTTAATTAGTCCTTATTCCAGCCTTAAAAATGTAATGATATTGATAATTTTGTTCAGTTGGACATATACTTTTCAAAACGTAGTCCTTCTACCACTGTGGAAGTTCCTGAGGTGTGTCTAAATATATTATTTATTTACCTGTTTGCTGAATGTATGTACTCTCATTCTAACCCATGTGTGAACATGTCATGCTCTTGCACCATAGATGATTCAAAAAGGGAGAAAGGAATACAATATCTAACAGAATACAACTAAGATAAGGCCTAACGACTTAAAGACCTATTTGCTCGTTTAATTAGACAGGGTCGTATATGACTCTTGTGTGTTTGCCATAAAACTAGCAGTTTCTATAGCGCCAGACATGATCCTTGGTATGTGTCTGTGTGTGAGTGTGTGTTGGTGGGGGGGGGGGGGGGGGGGGGGGGTTATAGATTAACATGGGGCTTGTCAGAGGTCTGCCACAGGCCTATACACACAATTGTTGGGTAACACCTTTAAATCTCAGAATCATTATATCTAAGGGTTTAAGCCACATGGAAACAAAAGCCATGTTAAATCCATGTTAAGCAAAAGCTTATCTAACAGGCATACCAGAGCTAGGGAGCCTGCTCTTTTTTCTCTGCTAGTTTTCTGTCAGTCTGTTTGTCCAAGCACCACACCAACACCTTATGGATGATTAAGTATAAAGTACTAAAATCTCTAAAATCCCTTTTAAATCCAGTTTTAAAAAATTCTACCAATTTCTGGACTTTATAATGTTTATTTGCCTTAATGTTTAACAATTTTACATCACTTTACAATGTCTTCTTATTCAGGCTTTTGTGAAAAACAAAGACTAGTGCTAGGCCTGTATTTGTAGCTTATTTATTCTCCACTTTGTAATTGTCTTTATACTTTTGCAACGAACGATGAAGTCTCCTCCTCATTTTCCATTATTTCTCCTCATCGCTCTTGTATCTGATAGCTCTGCGCAATAAAGTGCGATCACTAATAGGCTAATGTGTGACAAATTGGTTTTCGATGCTCTGGAGGTGTATCTGCTGCGTTTACAGAGTGGGTGGGGGTTGTTTAGGACCCAGTTTCCAACTACGGTTTTCGAGCTCCACTGATAACATGAGTCAAGGTGCTTTTTCTTTTCTGTTTCTTATGCACACCCTTCGGTTAGGCTGTTTACTTTCGGTCCATCTCGGACAAAGTCTTCTCCATTTCCCAAGGCTGACAAAACTTTTTAAGTTTCTTAACCCTTTCGTGAAAGATGCCTGTTGATGTACAAAGTTGGTTTTGAAGCAGTTTTTAGGTGAATTTCAACTGGACGTTTTCATTGCATTAGCAGAGGCTCTTTTCTAGAATAACTTACGTTAGCAAACACATTGCAGATGTAGGAGAATCTAGTATTAGGAGTCTTGCCCAAGGACTCTTTATGGTATGGTTGCCTACGTTGGGAAATGAACCCCAGTGTGCCTTTTGGAAAGTATTGGATGGATATTAAGGAACATGATTGTTTTTTATATAATGTATATTTAAATTATATAATTTAATTAAAAGAACACCTTTAAGTTGAGAGAAAACTATTGCTTTTAATATTCATACAATAGGTTTATTGTGTTGGAATGGGGTTGCACAATAGTGACAGGTTAAGATTGCAGAGTGCCCGCCTTTTCCCTCTCTGTTTGACCTCGGAATGGAAGGTCACAGTGCATGTCCACATTTTTGCTTTAATTTTTGCCTTCCAGACCTGATTCTTACCCACTCTTTTCAGTCTTTCACTCTCTCTCTCTGTCTCTCTCTCTCTCTGATTTTCCCCCTGCCGTACTGCGTCCCTCATCATGTCTTTCTCTTTCAGCCCCCCTTGGTCCTCCTCTGTCATCACCATGACCATGGTGTCTCCCTCTGTCCGCTCCCCCTTGCGACCCTGCAGTGTCCTCTCTCTCAGGGGCTATCAGAGTCATCAGGAGCTCCATCAGCAGCTCTATACATCACACAGCAGCTCCCATCCAATCACAGAGCCCCGTACTAGCTCACAACTATGTATATCATGTCTTCCACAGGGCAACTGGACTGGTCCACTTCAGTTCTCAACTCTATACAACTTTAATTTCAAAAATAACCCAGAAGTCTCTATTTATTCTTATGTTTTACTAGCATACTTCACTTACTGTCCCTTTTGTTTGATAATTGCACAAAGATTGGCTAGTAAAAGTACTTCAGCCCACACTAACTAAAAAAAAAAAAAACCAAACAAACAAAAAAACGAGTCAAGTCCAAGTGACCCCCACCCTCTATTCTGTGGTCCAAGTATCGCAGCATGGAGGCTTCTTGTGAAGTGAGTAAACCATGAGAAGGTACACATTTGTATGCAATATCCGTCTCTGAAACTGAAGAGGTATTGGCTAACTACTGTTCCCGTCTCACAGGGACAGGACGAACAGCCTCTGTGGAAAGTACATTGAGAAAACGCGGTAAATCACAGCGCTAATGCGTCATCAAAGTGCCTCATCTGAGCCATGATAAAGAGCAAGAGCCCTCTCCATGAGGGCAACAAAGAACAAATAAAGATTGCAGGAGGCAGAGAGTCCAATCTTGTTGCACAACACACACTAAATCACGGTGACCGGCTCATACTAACACAGTCTCAAAATGGCCGCCGCCCTCCCTCCCCTTCCTTCCAAAATGTAAACAGCTCGTGCGCACAGGCACGGAGCCACTCCACAAAGTTTATTGGGTGTTTTCTGAAGAAAACAACAACATGTCTTCAGGTCTAATTCAGGGGAATAAGATCAGCAACGAATCAAGTAGCATTCCAGAACATTCCTGAAGTGAAGTGCTTGGAAGATGAAGCTGAAAGATAACAAAAGCCTGGGCTGTGTCCCAATTGTGTACTACACACTACACAGTATATTCGATGTAGTAACTTTAATAGTCTGAGATGGGCAGTCTAGTGCACAAAATATTTACATACTACACTGTTTCTTACTAACAGGACATGATGAACTGTTGCTATGACAATGCATGTCATACCAACCAATCAAAGTCTGAAACTCAAATATCTTCCTCCACACTGCGTAGTGCACAGTGTAGGTCATAAAATAATGCTGGTCTTTGTATGTCAGGTAATATTTATATTTCATATAAGGTTCATGTCCCTCTGTCTAATATTCACTGCACTGTTTGGGTGTGGTAGCATTTTACAAAGTTTACAAGTTTACAAAGCCAAGTTTTTCCAGATATTTGAAGCTCCTCCATTTCTGTTTCCCATTGGATTTGGGGAAAATCATGTCCATCATGATCATACTCAACTTCGATACTTCTTACGGTAACACTGAGCTTCTTTTACATAGTGATAGACAACATGGCAACACACAAAGCTTCAATTCCACATGCTTATCCATTATGACCCTCATCTAGGGTTTGATTTTAAAGAGGCACAACCAAAAAGTCTTGTTCTATTGCAAACAGCGCATTATTCAAGGGTTAAATAGTGAAACAACACAATGCTAATAACTGTGGTCTTCTAGGGGCTATTGTTCGAGGACTTGAGGTGTGTGAGTGGACGGTCCAGAGGCCATCTCCCTTGTCCTGACACAGGCTTTACCTTCCTGCCCCAGTATCAACTTTCAGAGAGTCAAGAGGTCAAAGGTCGGCTATTAGGGTTCCACAGTCACCTCCTGACAGGGGTCAGGCCGAGGCAGGTGATAGTGTGGGCGACAGCGGGCAGGAGCCGTCATCACTTTTCTGCTGAGTATCGGGGGCCTGGGGGCATTTAGGTGCTCCTTCGTCCCTGTCCTGATTCCTTTGGCCTTCTATCCCTCTCCCTGTGACACATAACCCTCTTACTCTGTGAACTCTGTGAGTATAGATCAGACACTAATACAAATAGCTGATATGTGAGCTTCACCTTCTCTAAAGCTAGGGAAGTATGGCCAGAAGATGGTGGACACCTGGACATGCAACGTTTCCTTTGAAACCAAGAGGATCACAACAGAGATTGTCTTTCTGTTGCTGTAATAGCTACTGTCTTTTGGCAAGCCAACATTTCTTTTACAGATTTTGTGGCATTCTGTGCCATAACTCCTGCTAGTGAGGTTATACCTGATGATGAGCTTAAGCTAATTTGTGCCTCTCCAGAGTGTCCAATTTCGTTTTATGCATTTCTATGAAGAGCTTACTACCTGTGTGTAAACAGTTGGATGTCTGTGTGTGTACAATGTATTCTTAAATCTACTTTCAAAGTAGTCTTTATTAGCATTAGCTTCGTGGCTATGGCAAGGAACGGTTTGTAATATCTGATGATGTACAGATAATTTTCATTGGACAGGGCAAACATACGGGACATTCATCGGACAGTCCTTTCATAATTAAAGCCCTGTGGTCATATATGTATTCTCCAGTATCAGAATATTTACACACAAGTCAATAGACATCAATCCAAATGAATGGAGGAAGAAAAATGCCCCCTCATCCTACACGTTGAAGAACTTGCACTGAACGGCCACTCACTGGACAGTCCATGGTGGAGGCCGAGACCCCGCCCTGACCTCTGGCTATAGATTAATCTGCCCTCAGGGTCAAGGAGGGGTCAGGCCAACCGTAATGACTTCCTCTTAATAAAAGTCTGATCTATGGACTCTCTGATATGTTTTGCTGTTGACCACTGTGTCACCCCGTTAGGTTCCGGAGGAGGGGGGTCGCTGCTGTTGCTGCCTCGGTGGTGGTGGTGGTGGTGGTGATTGTGGTCCTGTCCAACTGATAGCAGCCTGCTCGTGACCTACAAACATAATCATCGAGTCTGATCGGAACCGGAACTCTGATGATACCCTGACATGACTGAGGATGCTGGTAATGACCTGCGTGTGTCAGGACCAGGCGAAATATTCACTTTAAATTTGAGCAAACGTTTAAATAAAGGAATTTTAATTCAAGGGAATAAATCAAATGCAAATTCATTTACTCATCATCTACCAGAACGTCATTCCTGCTCAGGGTCGTAGTGGGACTGAAGATGACCCAGAATCATTCCAGTACACTGTATAAAAGAAACAAGTTTAGAAAAGGAAACTGATAAAAAAAAAAGCATGTGTAAATCCAACCAAGAAGCTGCTGGTCTTCTCAGAGCAATGGACTGGCCCAGCTTCGTCCACACCCAGAGAGGCTTGGGGATTGTGGGAGCCAAAATTGCAACAGACATCTACGACTGAGCTGTGGATGAATGCCCTGCTTTTTACTCTAGAACACCTCAAGAAAAGCCTCAAAAATAGAATGGGAAATGTCCAAAAAACAAAAATTCCAAAAGTATATCATATTATTGGCCGCTGTGAACATATTCTTACTGTCCAAAGAAAAATGTGTATCTTCCAAATTTTAATTTTACAGAAATCCCTTTTAACTGTCAGTCAGAGTCGATTTAAAAAAGATTTTAGTCCAAATAATTTGGAGCAATTCTACTGGTCCATTTATCATTAAAGTTACCAGCAATATGAAGTATACATTTCAGCTAGACATCAGCTAGATGTCCTCACAGGTCACTTTTTTGAGGAAAGGAGGAGTGTTTCATTTAGGTTTGGAGGAATTTACCCCACTGCTAACATCCCACTTATTACTGAGCAGAATAATGTGACTCCTGACAGGCTGCTTCCTGTCACCTCTACAATCCTCATTAATGTCCACACACTCACTCATGCGCACACACTCACACACAGACACACACATACAAACATGGTATACTCTGATATACAGCTCACGGGGCTTATGAGAAGTGGTCTGGTGTGTGGCGTCATGGTTGTAAAGTTTTATTGTTTCTGGGTCTCTGTGTGTGTGTGTGCGTGTGTGTATGTGTGTGTGTGCGCGTGCAGTGCTTGTGGGCAGACGGACAGAGACTGGACGCAGACTCATCACTCTGGCAGCCATATGATTACACACTTCCAGACCCCTCTCTTAATGAGAGAGAGGGGGATAAAAAGACGAAGGCAAAGACGAAGAAATAAAGAGCGTTAGACAAAAAAAAAAAAAGAAAGATGAGAAGCTGAGAGAAAGAGGTAGGAAGAGTGCAGCAGGCACTAATGAGGTCATATGATCACAAGGTGACAGGAGACAGACGGTAAGTAGTGTCACAGTGCTAAGCCTAACTGGTAGAGCATCACAGCGGGTATCAGTTTGAGCACCTCTCTTCATTGGGCTCTGCTTGGGACGTGTGGAAGAGTTGTTATGATCTCTATGAAAGTGAGTAGTGTGAATTTAAAAAAACAAAACAAAAAACAGGACCCGTGCATCCAGTAGGTGGCGACAGGACACGCTGGTGAAGCCTTGGACACGCTCTCCTCTTCGTCTTTCTGCAGAGAGGGTCAGAGAGCGGACAAAGGCCAAAGCAGCTGTTCTTGATTCGACCCTTTACTGGACATCAGCTTCAGGGGTCAGAAGCATTGTGCTCGATTTGTATGTTTGTGTTTTGGTGTCACAGCAGAACCAAGGAAAGGAGGGGGATATATATATGTCTCGGATAATGATTTATAATCTAAAGGTAATACATTTGCAACCCGTGTTGTTTTTGAAATATTAAATTTAAGTGAATATTTCTCATACTTGGTCTTTTCATTTTTCATAAAGTCCAATATTAGGCTTAATCTATGTCTGAGAAAGCAGAAATACAAGTACATGTATGTGCAGTGTGTATGTAAGTGTGTAAAAGTATACAAAGAACTTGTAGAACATATTTGTCTTTCAGTTGTACAAAAACAATAATGCGATTCTGAAACTGTAACACACACACACACACACACAGCTGTGGAGAAAGCCAGCTACATCCTCCTCCTCTTCCTCAGAAACAATGGCAGCCGTGTGAATGGGTGAGAACGCAGACAGAGGGAGAGGGAGAGGGAGCGGGGCAGGTGTCGGCAGGGCCAGCTGCGAGGGCGAGCAAGGCAAGCGGAAAAGAGGGAGAGAGAGTGGAATGGAGATGGAAAGAGGGATACACTTCCCTCCGTACAACACCTGGCTGGAGAACAAACGAGTGCAGGCCGAGCCGGACGTCCCACGGAAAGACGAGAGGGAAAGCGCTCGCTTTGAGTTTTGCTACGGAGACTAGCACCTGATGGAGAACAATATAAACAATAGTTAACAAAGCAATTTTTAATCAAGAATGGTAGTTCATTCTTTTAATGACAACAATCACACTCTGCGCCAGTTTCCCAGACCTCAAGAGAGCGTTAGTTTAGACGAGAGGTTTGTAACCTCCCACTCATCCAGTGTCTCCTCAGAAATCAAGGGTGGTAAAGGGGTCTGGCACTGTGTCCCAAACTTTGCCCTAGTGCAGTATTTTGGGGTTCTGCCATTTTGCAGTAGTGTCCAAAACAATAGTGGATCATTTCCAGTACACTCCAACAATCCCACAATACACTGCAAAAGACAGTGTACAACCTACAGTAGCTGACACTAGTGGACCCATGATGCATTGCTCTCTTTGGTTAAAAACCTTGTACAAAATCATTTACTATCCTCCCGAATTCAGTTCCCTATAACAGTGCACTGATACAGTGAGTAATATAGGGAATAGTGCATAGGGAGCCATTTCAAACAGAGCATGGGTCATTCTCAGCCATTTCTTTAATGAGATCAGGGACTGATTTTAGATAGTCATTTCTGGAGGCCAACTCAGGCTACAATGAGTCATACCCTACTCCAAACGTTTTATAATGCAGTTTCTGCAGTGCTGAGCCCAGAGCAGTATTTACAGAGGCTGTATTCTCCTTATTACAGCTCAGTGAAAGGTCACAATGATTTTTAAGCTGTAATTTTAAACTTTAAAAAGTTAAGTAGTGTTTCGTTAAAGAAAGAAAAATCTAATCACATCACAGTACGTGTAATCAGGAGATTCATATAATTTATTGAATAAAAGCATGAAAAAGATGGATATAGGCCAGACAGGTATTGAATTTGTATTTTTTAAATGTAAAAATATAGAGGGCGGCACGGTGGCGCAGCAGGTAGTGTCTCAGTCACACAGTTCCAGGGGCCTGGAGGTTGTGGGTTCGATTCCCGCTCCGGGTGACTGTCTGTGAGGAGTGTGGTGTGTTCTCCCTGTGTCTGCGTGGGTTTCCTCCGGGTGACCGTCTGTGAGGAGTGTGGTGTGTTCTCCCTGCGTCTGCGTGGGTTTCCTCCGGGTGACTGTCTGTGAGGAGTGTGGTGTGTTCTCCCTGTGTCTGCATGGGTTTCCTCCGGGTGACTGTCTGTGAGAAGTGTGGTGTGTTCTCTCTGCGTCTGCGTGGGTTTCCTCCGGGTGACTGTCTGTGAGGAGTGTGGTGTGTTCTCCCTGTGTCTGCGTGGGTTTCCTCCGGGTGACTGTCTGTGAAGAGTGTGGTGTGTTCTCCCTGTGTCTGCGTGGGTTTCCTCCGGGTGACTGTCTGTGAGGGGTGTGGTGTGTTCTCCCTGTGTCTGCATAGGTTTCCTCTGGGTGACTGTCTGTGAGAAGTGTGGTGTGTTCTCTCTGCGTCTGCGTGGGTTTCCGCCGGGTGACTGTCTGTGAGGAGTGTGGTGTGTTCTCCCTGTGTCTGCGTGGGTTTCCTCCGGGTGACTGTCTGTGAAGAGTGTGGTGTGTTCTCCCTGTGTCTGCGTGGGTTTCCTCCGGGTGACTGTCTGTGAGGGGTGTGGTGTGTTCTCCCTGTGTCTGCATAGGTTTCCTCTGGGTGACTGTCTGTGAAGAGTGTGGTGTGTTCTCTCTGTCCAAAAACACACGTTGGTAGGTGGATTGGCGACTCAAAAAAGTGTCCCTAGTGTGTGAGTGAATGTGTGTGTCTGTGTTGCCCTGTGAAGGACTGGCACCCCCTCCAGGGTGTATTCCCGTCTTGCGCCCAATGATTTCAGGTAGGCTCTGGACCCACTGAACTGGATAAGCGCTTACAGATAATGAATGAATGATTGAATAAAAATATAATTACCTTTTGTAGATGTACTGTGCATGTGAAATTTTGGTGCCTATTCAGTGTGAAAAATTAGCCTTGAACTTGCCCCTGCTCCTAAACACTAAGCATCTTGTGACAATGCCTTGATCCCTAACAATAATTCTAAGCCTAACTTTAGGTCTAAATTCAGTTCCAGTATTTTAAAAGCAGCAGGACTTACTTGCAGCAGGTTACAGCACTGTTTCTGTAATACATCTTCTTATATTACAGAGAGTTTGCATGGATTTAACGAAACAGCACCGCCAGTGGATGGGAGCTTACAAACGGTAAACTAACTCTGAAGCATCATAAATCATAGTTACTGCTTTAGATACCGGAGATTGTGTTGTATAGACATGCAAATACAAATTTATTAATAAATGAAAATCAACTATTGCTTAAATGATGCTTTAATAAACAACCCAATGATTAAATAAATGAAATCAATGAAATTCAATTGCAGTTTGGTGGCTTTAAAACAGCTGGTCCTGTATCTGCTCATTAGGCTTAATTCATTACAGTATGTGATGTAAATACTGACCTCAGATCAGCACTCCAAAAGCTTTAGAAGGTTCAGTTCAGTGAGAGGGGAAATGTGCCAAAGGCAAAGAACAGGGATAAAATATAGGCCGAGAGTATAAAGACAGATCTACTGCTGTGTGATTAGGACTGAGAGTCTCAGAGAGAGAGAGAGAGAGAGAGAGAGAGAGAGAGAGAGAGTAGGCAGTGGTCTGGGGGGGCTGGGGGTGTTCAGAGTCCAGTGCTTCCTGGTTTGTTTATACTTCTCACACACTTTTCTTCCTGTCAGAGCCAGATTTAGATTTCCTCTTCCACTGCAGCTATTCTCAGAGCTGTGTTTTAGCCCCAACCAGTGTGTGTGTGTGTGTGTGTGTGTGTGTGTGTGTGTGTGTGTGTGTGTGTGTGTGTGTGTGTGTGAGTGCGTGTGTGAGAGAGAGACCGGACAAAGAATTAGGGAGAATGGCACCAGGTGCTGGATTAAACAATAGTCACAATACAGGTGCCTGCACAGCCTCTGTGAGTGTGTGTGTGTGTGTTCTTTTTGGTTTCTGAGGTTAAGACTAATTCGAGAATTTATCTTCTTAAATCATACGCATATTAATCACACTTGTTCTTCAGGGCACAACCCCAAACGAGACCACCACAGAGCAGGAATACTGTGCTGTGTCTCTTACTCAGCGCTGCAGTTGCACAGACCTTGTGGTGGTGTGTTAGTGTGTGTTGTGTTGGTACAAGTGGATCAGACACAGCAGTGCTGCTGGGGAAGTCGGTCCATTGTTCTGAGCTCAACAGCAGCTCCTTTGTTTGAATTTTAAATGTTCGTAAGTGTCTGTTTCCTTTTCTCCGTAATGTGTTCTTGGTAGTGACACATCCTTTCAGATCCATACGACAGAGTTATACATGTGGGAGCATGTGTATGGTCATGGATATATAACCCACAATACAAAAGGGAATCATCTGTGTGACCACGTAGGAAAACAAGGTTGTTTTTGTGTGTTTTTCTTGCATTGTGGGGTCTAATTTTGGGGCAGTGTTTTAACAAGTTGATCTTAAAGGTGTTGTAAAGTCACTGAAACTAGCAGAGATGTTTACAAACAGCATCTGGAATTAGCACTTATTTCTCTCTCTCTCTCTATCCCTTTCACACACACACACACACACACACACACACACACACACACACAAAAACACATAAAGAGGAGCTTCCTATCCCCCTGGGGTACTACAGAATTGCCTTCCTGCACGTAAGAAGAGTGCATCTCTCTCTCTCTCTCTCTCTCTCTCTCTCTCTCTCTCTGTATCTGTGTGTGTGTGTGTGTGTCCACCACTTGAACCATGGCATCTTTCTTCCTGTTTACCAGCATCTGCCCACCAGCCCAAAGGTCCTCAGATCCTCCACCGGTTCCTCTTTACTCTCAGCTGGAGACGCGTAGAGCAGCACTGTTCATTTCAGTATACAGACCAATTCATACTGGATGGAATCTGCTTCTCCAGATGTTTACAGATAAACAGTTATAGCTGGTCACAACAAAAACCTGGTGGAACTTGATCCAGTGTGGGTACAAACATGTGGACAGTCCTCCTAATGAAAGAAACAGCTATGTTGAGGGGGCGCTCGTTGCTGACACAAGCATCAAAATGTAGTCGGACACTGAAAATGACCCCGAGGTCATCGTGTCCGATGCCAAGACTCAGCACTGTGGAGACATGGAACTCCATTTTTTGGCGTGATAGATGTTTATCCAGTAGCTTTTCGAGAGTTTGAAAGTGTGAGCCATCGGTTTCTCATTTCACCGGTGCTTATATGGCTGAATGCAGTCCTGTCCTCACAGCAATGTGCAGGAATGTAGAATGTCAGGTTTATTTACTGACGCATACAAAGGTTCCGTTAATGTCAGTTCTGACTGAAAATGTAGTAAATGAATTTAAAAAGGTCCACATATGTTACATTGTTGTAATTATCATGTAATTACATATGAATAACTTGTAATAACACTTGATTTCGCAGGGTTGCATGTTGTTTTTGAATTTGGAAGTTATAAAGTGACCAGACAAACCAGAGCTCTCTCTTATAAAGTTGGAATCTGTCTGCTGTGACGGTCTATTTTGGAGCGCTCTTTCAGAGCAGATGTTCATGTTAACGATCATTTTCTGCTTCTTTTGAGAGCGTAAATTCTTTGTCGAGGAACGCTTGCGGCTAGCCTCGACGGAAAATGAAAGCTAGACCAAAGGCCAGGCCCAAACCGCTCAGTCTGTGAGTTTAATTAAGGCTTATTTTCACTCTCGCTTTGGACGGTTTGGGGATGTGGAGGGAGCTGGGTGTCATTCTGCATTTTTTAACGGACTGGAGGGTTAACGGAGAGATGGACGAGTGGCCCTCGAGAGCTCTGGGCCTCCTCAGACGCTAATTACTGGCCTGGATGTTTGTGTGTCTGCAGGATCCTCCAGCGACAAAACAAAAAACCACAACAAAAGTCCTAGTCCCCCCTGTTTTTCGCAGCACTCTGATGTTATTTATAGGGCTGTTTATTAGTCACCAGAGAGAGAGAGAGAGAGAGAGAGAGAGAGAATGGGTGAGAGAGAGAGAGAGAGAGAGAGAGAGAGAGAGAGAGAGAGAGAGAGAGATGCTACAGATATCATGTACAGTATACAACAACAGAGTGAAAATCACGTAACGCCATGTTACACAGGTATTTTTTAAATGTGGGTGGTGATGATATCAGGTAAAACCTTGGCATGTGGCAATAGCAGGCATTTGAAGGTTGCGAAATAAAAAAAAAAGGCCCTACCTGAGGTGAGCTCATGTTTACAAATCCTTGTTGATGCTGACTCATAGCTGCCTCATGCACAACACATGTGTTTACTGTAAACAACAGATCTACACTTCAACCCATCCATGGTCAAAAATAACCCTGTGGATTTCAAATGCCCCATTGACAGCCATCAGAAGGTCCACTGTGCGTTAAGGACATTACATCGTAGGCAAACAATAGGCCAAGGCTCTCACCTTTGCGTCATTATGAAACGGTGCTTTTCTCAATTCATTTCTGAAATTAGAGGTGGCCGCAGGGGCTAATCCCGTGGGTGTGCATCATTCCCGCAATTCAGCAGCATTTGTCAATCCGGAACCGCAGTGCCATTCACCCTGAAGCTGCTGCTTGTCTGGTCATGCTCTGGACTGGGAGCTGGCCTCCTGTGGGCAGTGCACAGATGCTCCTCGGGGCCTGGATGTGATCTGACAGACAACACAACAGTGAAAGCAACAGCTCACCCAGGATTAAGTAACAGTTATGAATGCAGGCTGACTGTGGCCTTGGATTAGAAGACGTGGGGAGTGTTGTCTACTGTATATTCAGATGTGATTATCATGAAAATGAATAGTGCAATGAACTGGGTGAAGTAGGGAGTGTTGCTACAGTGGGGTGTTCTCATAGTATGTCAATCCAACATATACATATAGGGAAGGTACTTTTACTGAAGTGATAATCTTACCCAGGTCACCACAGCTTCATCTGAGAATGATTTTTTACCAACAAACAGCTTTATTCCATTTTTAAAAAAAAATGATTATTATTTTCACTTATTTATTTTTCCAAGTTTGTTCTGGAGCTAAAAAAACATGTGTGTGAGGAAGTGGCCAGTTTGTGTGTGTGGGTGTGTGTGTGTGTGCGTGCGTGCATGTTGTTAACTCATTATCAGCTGACCCATGTGAAAAAAATAATAAAAATGAGGTAACAGGCTGAATGTAAACAACAAGAAACTGAAGTTAAAGAACTTTTTTTTTATATCCAGCCAAAACAATGAAAGTGAAAGTGAGTCTAGTGAAGGGAACAGTGCCTGAAATGGTGCTGTTATGTCTGCCATTATTTAATACAACATATATATATATATATATATAATTAATTAATAAAAAACAGGATATTTACATTGGCCCATTCTATACACTGTAAAATAAAATCCGTAAAATTTACAGTAAAATACTGGAAGCTGTGGTTGCCAGAATTTCACCGTAAAATATACAGTCAGGTTTTTTCAATCATAAATTTTACATTTAAGGATTGTTTTGTTTACAGTACATTTCTGTTAAAAAACAGATATACACTGTAAAAAACATGGTATTTACATAAAAATAACAAAGAAACATTGTTTTGCTATAAAATGAACATTTAAATTGCGTGAAAATTTAGAGAAAGGAGACTGAGATATAGCTGTATTTAGATAGAGTCAAACTGCATCCTGTATTCAGCCCTTAAAAGGAGATATTGCTGAAAGGACTAAAGAAATGTTCGGTATCCGGGCGCCACACGCGGAACACAGGCTGATGGTGAACTTTCCCGACCAACACACGCCTGACATAATATCCACAGAAACACACACACACACAGTGATCACTCCCAATGAAACCCAAAATCAGTAAGTCTCAAAGACAGAAAAAAACAAAGAAACTCTGAAAATCACAGAAAATATCGAGAAGCAAAGCATGCTGGGAGCTCCCTAATGAGTCTCAGCTCCTCCCAGTCCTTGGACACTTGTACTGTCCACTAATGGTGTGTGTGTTTAACAGTGAAATAATGTATATTTTACAGTAAAAAGATGTTAAATACTGTATTTTGGCTGATAAAAGTATTTCACTGTTAACAGAGACTGTTTTCAACCTTTTTAGAGTTTACAGTCGTTTACTGTCATGGTTTTACAGTTTTCCACCGTAAAATTCACAGACATTTTTTACAGTGTAGGCAAGTGGAAGAAGAAATCACAGTAAATACTTCAACAGAATTTAATTCAAAAAGCTAAAATTAGACATAAAGTACTCTTCAACTGTGTGAAAAAAGTTTTGGAGAGGTAAGAGATTTTTGTTCAATCCCCAAAGACAAAAAATAGAAAACCCCAAACATTCCCCTATTATTTGAAAATAAATAAATAAATAAATAAATAAATAAATGTGCTGTTTATTTAACGACTCCATTCGATCAAGATGAACATCTGGAAACAAACTTTGTTTTTCCCACTAGATCACAACACAGCGACTGCTATCATCATCATCATCATCTTCTTCTTCTTCTTTTCCGTTTTTCCATTTCAGGGTCGCGTAGCTACTAC
The DNA here is from genome assembly GCF_029633855.1 of Hoplias malabaricus. Taxonomy (NCBI): domain Eukaryota; kingdom Metazoa; phylum Chordata; class Actinopteri; order Characiformes; family Erythrinidae; genus Hoplias; species Hoplias malabaricus. The sequence continues at coordinate 9,460,989 of NC_089818.1, forward strand.
TAGAAAAAGAAAAAAAACCCTTTAGTTTTTTCTATTTACTGTAATATTATAAAGCACCATAATTATGGAGAGGAGCAGTTATTACACGATAAATAATAATAATCTTAGGTGCCTAAGACTTTTGCACAATACTGTAATTTTCATATAAAATTACAAATATTCTTCACCAAAAAAAACAAAAAATCATTCATGAAGAAAGATGAAGAGAGAAAAAATGAAGAAACCCATTGAAAGAAAGAAAGCAAGAAGTCTTCTTTCTTTCTTATGAACATCATGCCATTGTTTTTATTTAAAAAAATAAAAATGGAATGATTTGATTTTGAAATAAAAATGTTATGAACTCTATTGACTCTGCTCTGTTGAAATGAATGGAAGCATGTAAAATTAGTGAATGAAGTTGACTCAGTGTGGATTTTGCCGATGTAATGTTGATCCAGACGCTCAAACTTTCAAATGTAAATAGAGAAAAATAAAAATAGCAGGAAGGAAGTGATGTCAGTTTTCGCAGGAAAGAAAGGACATTGTATCATTGTATCCTAAACACTCTCTCTCTCTCTCTCTCTCTGTGATTGACCCTATTCTCAATGTTTACTGCTATCCTCATATTCAATAAAACACTGGTATATGGTCCTACATTCATTCATTCTTTCTTTCTTTCCTTCTTTCTTTCTTTCTTTCTTTCTTTCTTTCTTTCTACATTCTCTCACACACTCACACCATCATCAGCCACACCAGCGTCATCTCAGTGTTCATTGTCAGGAATTCAGCAGAATGTAACAGTGATGACCCACTTCCTTTAGATGTAAGGCTTGTTGCTAGATTTGGGTGAAAAACATTTGTCATTTTATAGAAATAATATCAGATTTTAGCTTCTTCAATTAAATAGAGAAATGTCAGTAATAAGGGTGTAGTTACACATTAACAACACATGAGACAGCGGTGTTACCAATGCCTCACCTTATTGTTTATATTGTTATTATGCCTTTCTCACTAGTGCACAATGAAAAATCAGAAGATGTTATAGTAGTTTAATTGTTAAAAAGGGGTTAATACTGTGATGGACATTTATATAAAAAGTATTTATTGATTTATTTGCTTATTTATTGATTTCTCTAGTCTTGTGGCTAGAAAACGTTTGGATGGTCATGGAAAATAACAGCTCTTTCTGTTGTTTTGATTCATAAAGCCTCTGCTGGACAGTCCTCTCATGGCCTTCCTCATCAACAACTGTTCACTTCCCCCTTCCCCTTCCGTCTGCCCTCGTCCACTCCAGCCATCGCTTCTTCCCTTCGCTCTCCAGACTACACCTTTCAGACAGATTCCCAGACAGGTATCACATACACACACACACAGACCGGAAAAAACACACGCACACACACCCACACAAAGAAACAAACACTCTTTTAGTCTTGGTGCTTTACTTCCAGGCAGAAGGCCAGATCATAAATGACTCAGAGAGTATTAGTTTCAGAATGAAGACCCCTCAGGCTGCGCTCAGCTGTGATTTATGGAGGTTAGCAGCCACACTAAACCTTTTTTAAATCACATGCTAGTTTTGGCCGGTAGTGACGCGCTAAACGCTTGAAATTCCCTGCCTTCGTCAAGGCACATTCTCAAATTTCCCCGTTTCTGATCCAAAAAAAATCCTTTACTCATCATTTGCAGTCAGGCAGAACCAGTTGTGGCCCCTGTCATCCATCCATGGAAACAACAATCTAGCGCCTCGCCACCACAAACATGAGCCCAGACCAAACACTCGGCTGGCCCAGCGACGTCAGTGTTTAGGAGAAAGCTCGACTGTTTACAGAACCGCTGAGAAACAGGGACAATTAATTGGGCCAGGCGTCCTGCCGAGGTTGTTATTATTTGTGGGACGATCAGATGCTGACATCAGGTTTCTTCCTGTTAATCAAGAGTCCTCAAGCAGGTCCGGAAGTCAGAGGGCCGGATGTGATTTATCTGGCAACCAGAAGGATGCGGTTATACACTAATCCTCTTGGCCACTTGAGGAGAAGTTGGGTGATGACCTCTGTGAAAAGCGAAAAGGGCAGTTCCCATATGTTTACCTCTTCAATTATGTCCATGTCACGTACCCGCGTTTTTCTTTTTTTTGTGTTGGATTTTTTCGGTCTGCAACATCTGGACATGCAGGACATTGAATTTCAATCCTCCAATTGGCAGTCAGAATTAGAATTAGAATCACTTTATTGGCTTGCACACAGAGGAATTTGTTTTCCTCATTTAGCCCAATCCGTGCAGTGAAACACACATATACACACTAGTGAACACTAGGTGGCAGTGAGCAGTGGACAGCCCTAGCCATGGCAGTTGGGGGTCAGGTGCCTCGCTCAAGGGCACATCAATTATGACTTGCTGGCTCTGGGGATTGAACAAGCAACCTTCTGGTTACAAGCCCAGTTCCCTAACCAGGCCATGGCTGCCCCAGTTCTTCCCATGTAGATCTACCCAAACACACAATGCTACCAAAGAGGGAGAAGGCCAAAGCATGCTTCCTCAGAAATAAATGAAGCCAGACAATGCTTCTTCAAACTACACCTAACACAATGCCAATGGAGCTTAACATGCTCAGAGGAGAACATTAAATGGCTAGCTAACATCACTACACAGCACATTCATTAGTGTTAAATGAACACTGTAATAATGTAAACACTCTCAGTTATAGTGTTCAACCCATAGCGTTGATTTAACACTGGAGAATTTGCTGTGTACTGCCCAACAACATATTGTTACCCACACTGAGTATTATAAAGGTTCACATTTGACACAGTTAGGGCTAGTACCTTCATGAGATGGTGAAATGACTCATTGTATTTCACACCTTATAAAAACAAGAGTGAAGAGGTGTTTGTGTGTATGTGAGTGTGTGTGTATGTGAGTGAGTGTGTGTGTGAGGGTGTGTTTTAGGGGCAAGGGGTTAAAAATAACACATTTCAACAAGTTATCTCACATTAACAACAATGCCTGAGGGAGTGGCGCTGAGATTCACCAACACACAAGTCACAGCTTAGTCAGTGCGGATGCTACACACACACACACACACACACACACACACACACACACACACACACCAATAAGTCCTGTGTTACCATATATTAAGTCTCAATTAGTCAAATTATGCCAATTTCCTTTGACAAAAACCTTCAAAGACCACCACTACACTTTGAAAGGTAAAGGTTCTACGCAGGGTTCTTTGAGCAATGCCATAGAAGAACCACTATTAGTTCCAGAAAGAACCATACTTATTTAAGAGACGTGTGATTGTGAAGAACCTTTTAATTTTAACGATCACTCGATCTCAAGGTTCTTTACCCATTTAAAATTTGGTTCTTCGATGGCAAAGAACCTTTGTAGCACATGTATTTTTTAAAGAGTGTAAGAAACCAACACCACACTGCGTTAATTACATCCACATATTTGACTGTAATTTACAATAATAATAAGCCTTAATATAATGTATACCATAGTGTAAGATATCTTATATACCAAGGTGTATGATATTAGAGACTGGTGAGGGTGTGATGCCCTGTGGTGGACGGTGCCTTGTTCAGTGTGTTTCAGGACACATCCACCATGACCCTGATCAGAATGAAGCGGCAGCAGAGAGAAATCAACATATATCTTTTCACACCTTCAAAGTTCAGTCTCAGAAGTTGGATTCAGTTTCTGAACTTTAAATTCAAACTCATTCCGTGATGCTGAGGGCGACAAGTCCATTGTTCTGACAGCACAGCAGTGTCTTTGTTCTTCCTTTGCGTCCACTTCCTTTTCTCACCAAGGCCTTCTTGATGGTTCCACATCCTTCCAGACGTGACGAGCGGCCTTCTCACGGAGGAAGGATGGACGCAAGCACCTGTGGATGCGTTTAGATCTTGTCAGCTCTTCTGTTATCTCCCAAAGATGAGAAGTGGTTGGTGATTTCAGGTGTTGCATGGATGTGAGGAGTTCCATCTTCTGTGTGGAAATTTCCTGAGCTTCAGCTTCAACTTCCTAATGTTAGAGAATACTCTTATATCAAGAAATCTGTCCTGAAAAATAAATAGTGTATTATTTGAAACCATTTTAACTAGAATCAAATTAATGAAGGATTGTAAAATGTGCCCTCAGTAGCTTACAGCTTTGTAAAGGAGCCAGAGCCAGAGATTGTTTACCTCTGTATATTCACAGTAAACAAAAACAAACAAAGGAAAATATTCTTGCTTATGTTAATGAAGAAATAAAATGTCCGACAAAGGAAACACACACACGCACAAAAGCACGTCTCATAGCCTCACTGTTTTGTGAATAAGCGCAGACACACACACTCACACACTGCTTCCTGTAAGTGCATTTTTCCCGATTTCCTTCCTTTGAGCAAGTAATGATACACTCATTACAAGGCCCTACAAGACACATGTAGCAGTGTATCTCTCTCTCTCTCTCTCTCTCTCTCACACACACACACACACAAACATGTACACACATGCCCCGAGCTCTCACAGGCTTGTAATGCTCCATAATTACCCCAACAGAAACCAAAGATGACACAGACACACACAAAATCACACTCACACTCACACACGAGCGTGCGGGTCGTTTCAACCCTATGGGTCTAATCCGCCTTAAGACGCAGAGTCAGCGCCGAGCTGAAAAAGTGAAAGGCCGAGTTGAGAAACAAGTTCACGTTAGTGTTCGGCACAAACACAGCCCTTCCTAGCCCAAACACATCGCGCACACACCATACACACGCCAACGCTGTGTGTTTGCCCAGGTCTGAGTGATGGATTGTGGGAGTGAAAGAAAGAGTGACGGAATGAATGTGTGTGTAAGAATGAAAGAGAAAAGGACAAAAGTTCATTTAACAACCAGACATAACACCAGGGGAAAGGAGTGCCAACAATGACTCCATATACGATTGGAAAAGGGGGGGCCCAGATATTCCTAACATTTCTCTGTGTTATGATTCCTTAACATTCGTTGTTGGTGCTGTTTCACTAATTCCAAACACATTGTTTGTGATGTGCCTGAAGAAGAATGGGAAAAAATGTTGGGAAAAATGTACATTGAAGAAAATGTATTTGATTTAGGGTAAGGGTCAGTTAAAGTAATGGCTGGGGTTAAGATTGAGATTAGGGGTGTGGTTAGATTTATTGACGACTACAATATGTTTAAAGTGAAACTGTACATATTTTACTAAAAAGCATTTCCAGGATTCATTAAGTGTGTACATATGAGACATACACTCTAAAAAGAGAATAGTTGATCCAACTTAATTGAATTGCTTCAATTGGTAACGAGTAATTCAATTAAGTTTATCCAACTTAATTTTTTAAGTTCAACCTTCAAAAACTTAAAAAATTAAGTTGGATAAACTTAATTGAATTACTTGTTACCAATTGAAGCAATTCAATTAAGTTGGTTCTTTTTAGAGTGTAGGGCAGCACGGTGGCGCAGCAGCTTAGTGTCGCAGTCACACAGCTCCAGGGACCTAGAGATTGTGGGTTCGATTCCCGCTCCGGGTGACTGTCTGTGAGGAGTGTGGCGTGTTCTCTCTGTGTCTGCGTGGGTTTCCTCCGGATGACTGTCTGTGAGGAGTTGGTGTGTTCTCTCTGTGTCTGCGTGGGTTTCCTCCGGGTGACTGTCTGTGAGGAGTGTGGTGTGTTCTCCCTGTGTCTGCGTGGGTTTCCTCCGGGTGACTGTCTGTGAAGAGTGTGGTGTGTTCTCCCTGTGTCTGCGTGGGTTTCCTCCGGGTGACTGTCTGTGAGGAGTGTGGTGTGTTCTCCCTGTGTCTGCGTGGGTTTCCTCCGGGTGACTGTCTGTGAGGAGTGTGGTGTGTTCTCCCTGTGTCTGTGTGGGTTTCCTCCGGGTAACTGTCTGTGAGGAGTGTGGTGTGTTCTCTCTGTGTCTGCGTGGGTTTCCTCCGGGTGACTGTCTGTGAGGAATGTGATGTGTTCTCCCTGTGTCTGCGTGGGTTTCCTCCGGGTGACTGTCTGTGAGGAGTGTGGTGTGTTCTCCCTGTGTCTGCGTGGGTTTCCTCCGGGTGATTGTCTGTGAGGAGTGTGGTGTGTTCTCTCTGTGTCTGCGTGGGTTTCCTCCGGGTGACTGTCTGTGAGGAGTGTGGTGTGTTCTCCCTGTGTCTGCGTGGGTTTCCTCCGGGTGACTGTCTGTGAGGAGTGTGGTGTGTTCTCCCTGTGTCTGTGTTGGTTTCCTCTGGGTGACTGTCTGTGAGGAGTGTGGTGTGTTCTCTCTGTGTCTGCGTGGGTTTCCTCCGGTTGACTGTCTGTGAGGAGTGTGGTGTGTTCTCTCTGTGTCTGCGTGGGTTTCCTCGGGTGACTGTCTGTGAGGAGTGTGGTGTGTTCTCTCTGTGTCTGCGTGGGTTTCCTCCGGGTGCTCCGGTTTCCTCCCACAGTCCAAAAACACATGTTGGTAGGTAGATTGGCAACTCAAAAGTGTCCGTAGGTGTGAGTGTGTGAGTGAATGTGTGTGTGTGTCTGTGTTGCCCTGTGAAGGACTGGCGCCCCCTCCATTCCCAGGTAGGTGGACCCACTGCGACCCTGAACTGGATAAGTGCTTACAGATAATGAATGAATGAATAAATATGGCAACCCCATGTTATCTATAACAGAGAACTCTGTTGTGTTCAGCTCTGTATTGAAGTAATCACCAGCAGTGATTCTAAAACCACTAAGAATTCTAATAAAGCAACGTCTCCTCAATTTATATGATATTTAAGTTTTAGACTTGGGTTTAGAGATAGTTTTAAGGCTTTTTTTAAGGGTTTGACTTCTACAGTTTGAAAGACAACACTAATAGTATTTGAGGCTGTGTCCTATCCATCTGTTGAACTTTATAGTCGAGTCTAAACATCGATGACAGATTTGCCTGGACTGGTCACTGTCACTGAAACATAACGTGTTACACCAACGTCTTGGTATGAAGCTGTGATGGTGAAAGTATGAAGGCTGAAAAATGGAAGTATTGTTTGCTCAATTGAGACTACAATGAACAGCAAAAACAGTCCGGACTATCACATGCTTTCTGTAAAAGGGAAATATGCCTTAATGGCAGAGACATACAATATTTCATAACATTTCCGAGACTAGACAGAGTTGTGTGCAAACCTGTGGGCACCCCTGGTCAAATGACACCCTTGTTTGTGAAACTGAAATAAGTGGTCAGCCACGTTCCAGCTCCAGGTGAGCGGTGGAGGAAAGGGGTTTGAGATACGGGCAGGGAACAATTATAAATAATAACTTTTAAATAACGACATTTTCAAAGAGAGAGATGAGTTTTAGGGATTGCAACTTTACACCAAATTTTGTGGCTGACAGAAATGGCTACTCCTTGAACTTGCCTGAGCAGCAGCGTTTCTGCAGGACTGATGCTGTTATTTTTGCACTGAAGATGCTGTAATCAAGGCTTAACTTCCGGAGACATGTCTAAATGCAGGTCAATTACAGCTTTCAGAGGCTAATACAAATAAGGGAGAGACAGAGAGAGACAGTGAGACACAGAGATCAAGAGAGAGAGAGAGAGAGAAAGAGAGGGAGAAGCCTTTAATTTGAAAGTGTAATACTCAGGTGGATACAAGGCTAAAAGGCCTGTTTAATGACAGGAGACGCTCTAATGGAGACTGGGGCTGAACCTGGTGATTGGCAGGTGACAGTTCACAGTGACAGCTCACATCGCTCAGACTCGGTGGCACCTGGAGGTGAACACTTCCTCATGAGTCACCTTCACTCATCTACGGCCGTAACCTGGGCTTTTACACAGACAAAGGTCAATTTGCTGGTTGAAGAAGGTAAGTCAATATGGCCACCTTAAAAAAAAAAAAAAGGTCTCCTGCAATTACATCTTTGTTCATTCATTCATTCATTCATTCATTCAGCTTGTTTTTTTTGGAAGCCTCTCATTCTAAAAATTAAAGTTTAACTGTGAACCTTTGCCATTTCTTTGTTGTATTTTCACTGAACATTATACGGTGTTCTACTAGAAGCCTTTAATGTTTTAATCAGTACCAAGCCTCAATGGAAATATACACAACGTGTTCCAGGAAGAATACAATGTCCAGGCCCAGAGAGGTGTGTTTGAAAAACTGAAAGCAACTCTATTCCAACCCATGCCAGTGACATCATTAGATTTACATGCTGCAGTACAATAACAGCAGACAGGTGTAAGCACTCAGACCAGGCATCAGGCTCTCATCAGGTCCGAATATTCTGAGGAAGTCATGAGCGATGGCTGAAATCCCCGCGGCTCTGACTCGTGGGCAGACGTAAGAATGCGTGAGTACAAACGTGAGCCTAATGACAGGCTGTGTATCATGCACCGTATTCAAAACACATCGCCAGACAGCGCATACGATGACAGAGCAGCAGACGGCTGGGTTCTGACACTTCAAGATCTCCATTTGCCCACACACACACACACATAGCATAAACAAAAGTGAGACCGAGTGAGAGGAACATCCACGATCCATAAACACATCTGCAGACGGAACACATGACCATGACTGGCACCACTGCAGCTGTGACCGTCTGCTTTCAATGGATGTTCTGGTCAATAATATTTACCGTGGGTTTAGGTCCAGGGCTTGATTAAGGCCAATCCCCTTTTTTCAGTCTATATTTAGTATATTATTTCAGTTTATATCAGTGTAATTACAGGCCAATAACAGTGCAATGTTGATGCCATAAACAACGTGTAAAATCATATAAAACTTTTTTATTTTTGTTTGTTTTATCTACTTTATAACTACTTTATTACATGTAATGATTAAACTAATACCACATTTTCTACATTATTTTAGCTCCTATTCTGTAATGAACTAATTTTACTAATGTATGTAGAACCAGTATAAAACAGAAAGGCATCCTTCACTCCATTCTCTTGCTCAGAAATGAAAGCAGTTCCCTGCACATGATTTTCAGTGACATTTCCGGCATGTGTTTGCTTTCGTAGTGGTCCACACACGTGAAAGGCTTCAAATATTTATGGGCTTTAGATTCGTAAAGGATTTGCTTTGTGATTTTGGTTAAAATTATAATAATAATATTTATAATAAGAAGAAGAATAATACATTTTTTTTTAAAATGGTTTGTTTTCACATGTATACATTCATGAAACACACACACACACACACACACACACACAAACACACACTCTCTCTCCCCAACACACATCACATATACAGTCCCATGCACGCTCATGCAATTCCATAGACACCCCCCATCATATAAATATTATGTAGAAATCTTTTGAAAAATTTCCCAGAATTGCAGGCAACTGTTTAAAAACCCACTGCATAATAATATTAATTTCTTGAATGATTTATTGTCAAATAGAAGTGAAGCCATTTTAGACTGTTCCTGGTTCATTCATCGTAAAATGGAAGACAATGTAATGGATAACTTTGAAAAAGTAAGCTAAGACACAAGGTTTTTTGTGATAACAATGTCATTTATATTTCTCTCTCTCTCTCTCTCTCTCTCTCTCTCTCTCTCTCTCTCTCTCTGTCTGACCTGTGTGTCTGAGTGAGTTTATGGTGAGATGTTTAAGCAGTCTCACTATTATCACTAATATATAATCTACTTATACACACTGTAAAAATTGCTGTACACTTACAGTGAGTCTGCTACAGTGTTTTATTGTAAATCGCAGTATTTACAGTAAATTATTGTATTATTCAATTACAGTAATATGCTGTAAATTTGAAATACAGTAGTGATCCTGTAAAAATACAGTAAATGCCTGGGAACTCTGCTGCCAGTATTTTACTGTAAAATTTACAATACATTTTTTACAGTGCACACACACACACACACACACACACAAACACACAGAGCCATGAATTCACACACAGGTAAACAATACTGGATTCTTACAGTAAAGTAACTGGAGAACTCTGTATCTGTGACACCTTTCAGCTGACCTTTAACCCCACACACTGAAAGACAACACTCACTCACTCATTCACTCACTCACTCTCTCACTCACAACCACACACACACACACACATGCTCAGTATCCCTCCATTATGTGGTTTCCGACAGGGTCTTGTTGAGTGTAGTCTAGTCGCTGAGTGTCTGATATCAGTGTGTGTGTGTATCTTTATCAGTATCTGAGGTGTCTGTGTTTTGGCCTTGCATGTGTGTGTGTGTGTGTGTGAGGGAGGCAGGAGGAAGCCAGGCTGAGGTAAACTATATTTTGTCTCTCCTCAGCAAAGGCCTATGTGGTCTGCCTGCTACTTTTGATTGCGGGAGTCTTTGAAGTGTGGACGGAAGCGTTTGGGACGGAGGAGGAAGGGAGCAAAGGGAGGGGCCATAGGGGACAACACCGGCAATTTAGGCTACAGGTGTGTGTGCCCGCTGTTTTTCTGGAGAGACGCCAGCTTAAAAAAAACCCCAAAAGACCCACCCCCTCTGCTGATGATGAAAGGGGGTCTCTCTCTAATTGTACGGCGAAGAGGAGAAGACACAACAAATAAAGACGACAGAACTTTCTAGTGGCTTTTTTTTTCTCTTTGAAAAGAGCCTGTGTTTGTGACCACAACAATGAGATGAAGACTCTTAACACTGAGGGGGGCCACTGCTTCAGTACAGTGCCTTAGATTGGATTAGTTTAGGCTTTGATTGGATTTTGATTTATTTCGATTCTTGAAAGAAAGGGAAACGTGTCTCTTAAGGTTGGCTTAAATAAACAAAGATTACAAACAATAAACCAGCTGTCCAAGGAAGGAGGAGGCCGTTTAACTCGTCAGAAATTGATTTTAATAATAATGTTTCATTTTGATATCAAGGTGATTGGAGGTTTGACCTTCTTTGATTCAGTTACAGTGTTTTCCTTTTTGGGAAAGCTTTAGATGATGGAACATTTATATGGGGATTTGATGGCATTCAGCCAGGCAAAGGTACTGAAGTTGGATGATTAGTTCGGTACCAAATCACATTCCCAATGTACTTGCTGTAACTCTATCTCCGTCACTCCAGTGAACCCCGTTCTCACTGCTCCTCAGTGTTAGGAGGCTTTATATCCCTTTAACTGCCAAGGCTCATGTGCAGCTGCTCTACCACTCTGTGCAGGTATTTGCTGGATTCCCTCGCTCATGTAACCAAAGCAAGGCCTAAACACTGGCCTCCCATTGCTTCAAGCTGTGTGTGCAGTGACACCATACATGATTATACATGCCATTTGTGTCCACATAGCTACTAGTGAGTGCAGATCACATTTAGGGATCGGCCTGTGTATAATGGGGCGGGATTCAACTGAGAACTGAGATTCAATCTAGAGGCATTTCTAATAATTTGGTGTGCTTTTTCCATACCGCAGAGGTGTCATCCAGAACCCAACCATGGCTCTCTTGCCATGACACGGCACTTATGGAAAAAGTCATCCGTGTTGAAATCACATGAAGATGTAGGTGGACCAGATGATGACAGACGAGTTCTGATTGAGTAAACCCAGCTTGATGCAGGTCCTGTGATTTACCCCAGCAACCAGTTCTCTTTGATGTGCATTTCTGGGAAATGGTGAAATGAACAAATCGTAGACGAGTGTTGTTCAGCTCTGAAATGTTGTGATGTCATAACCAGCACTGTCATATCATAACTCCAGTTATGGTTGTTAAATCAGTTCTCTATGATATAACTTGAAAGGCCATCTTCCTCTTAAAAGTGGAGCTGTGGAAAAAAAAAAGGAAATAGACAAAAAGGAAGAACCATTCCAAAACAAACAGGAAAGCTGTTGGCGTGCTCATAACATGAGATACGAGGGTTTGGGGTTCTTTGAAGTGGAAGCAAGACGTAGCTTTGGAACAATATGACTGCAAAGTTTGTTTGTTTGTTTGTTTATTTGTTTTTAATAAATAAATAATAATAAAAGGGCCAGTTTAGTTTTGACCCTCTCCCTAAAGTTTTCAAAATCACAGCAGTTACTTCAATGTGAGCAATTTGATTGGATAAGAGACCTTCCATGTGTCAGGAGCATTTCTACACTATTGTACTAGGGCTCATATAGAATTCAGAGAGGCCCAGCTGTACCCCTCTGTTTACAAATCCGTCGTACGTGCATGACACCTGATAATAGATAAAGTGATTTAACTCTAAAGTGGGCATTACTTTGCCATGGATTATAAATGTAGAACAAATATATTATATTAATTACATTCATTCATTAAATCTCAGTTACCGAGCTTCTGTTATCAATGCCCCTTTCTTAATTCACATAAATAAGCCTAGCATAACTGGTGCCATAATGCATTTGCTTTAGTGGTGTTATATGTGTTAGTGGTAGGTTACACAGATATTTGTAGGTGTCTACAGATATTTATGTGCTATCGTTAACATTTTTTATGTAGCTGACTTTCTTGTAAACATTTCCTAATGTCCACAAAAAAACTGACTCTGACTGAAAGCCTTCTGGGAATACACTGGGGCATTATGGGAAATGTAGTGCCCTTAGGGAATTTGCATGAAGTCCCTTTCTCAGCAGTCATAGGCTAAAACAGACTTTTTTACCACCGTGATTTTAGGTCACCCCTGCTATGATAGTTGATAATGTATAACAGCACTGGGACTTTTAACTCTAAATGTATCACTTCATTGCACAGGTGTGCTCTATTAACCCTTAGCACTCATGATGAAATATATTTTTAAAGTCGAGGTCCAGAACAGTAGTAGCAAAAGTGAGATTTGAAGGGGTTAATCTATGGCAGGGTGCTGATTCCACAGTCCTTGGTTGTTCTACTGTGGAACGAATGCTTTTCTAGGATCCTCAGAGGTGCAAACCTTAATAAGTTAGGAGAACTAAAATAATTAAGGCAATCATTCATTCATTCATTCATTATCTGTAACCCTTATCCAGTTCAGGTTTGCGGTGCCTTCCCAGAATCATTGGGCACAAGGCAGGAACACACTCTGGAAGGGGTGCCAGTCCTTCACAGGGCAACACACACTCACACACAAACACTCACCTATGGACATTTTGAGTCACCAATCCACCTACCAACGTGTGTTTTTGGACTGTGGGTGGAAACCAGAGCACCTGGAGGAAACCCACGCAGACACAGGGAGAACACACCACACTCCTCACAGTCACCCGGAGGAAACCCATGCAGACACAGGGAGAACACACCACACTCCTCACAGTCACCCGGAGGAAACCTACGCAGACACAGGGAGAACACACCACACTCCTGTGTGGTGCGTGGGACTGTCTGTGAGGAGTGTGTTGTGTTCTCCCTGTGTCTGCGTGGGTTTCCTCCGGGTGACTGTCTGTGAGGAGTGTGTTGTGTTCTCCCTGTGTCTGCGTGGGTTTCCTCCGGGTGACTGTCTGTGAGGAGTTGGTGTGTTCTCCCTGTGTCTGCGTAGGTTTCCTCCCAAAGTCCAAAAACACACATTGGTAGGTGGATTGGTAACACAAAAGTGTCCGTAGGTGTGTGTGAGTGTGTGTGTGTTGCCCTGTGAAGGACTGTCGCCCCCTCCAGGGTGTATTCCTACCTTGCACCCAAGTGATCACCCAGTGATTCTGTGAAGGCTCTGGACCCACCACGACCCTGAACTGGATAAGGGTTACAGATAATGAATGAATAAAACAGGACTCTGCTCAATCAAAATGTTGCAGTTTCACAAACTCAAAAAGAAGAAATTGTTGAAAATAATTGAATTGTTTTATTGAGTGAAACTTTTCAGTATATTTTAAGTTAGAATCCCTCAATCCAGTTAATTACTTTAAACATTAGGGTTTACAGTGTTGGGTTATAATACATGGTGCTTGGAGAACTGTTGTATTAAAGCTGTATGACATTGGAGGTGGTGCTGTTACTTAATCTCACCACAGATGGGATTTTCTTCAGTGTCATCATCACCTTCAGTGGGATATCTTGTACCTAATGGTTGATTTAATATCAAATTAAAGAACTAAACTGGTGGTCATACACTGACTTACCACCATATTGTACTTTTAAAAGGGTTTAAGAGGCAAATGTCCAAATATATACAATATCACAGTCATTGGGCTCAGAAGGCGGTTTTATAAGTGATCAGAAACACTAGGAAGACAAAATGTATCAGTAGTTTTTCACGGTAGAACAAAGAAGCACCTCATTTCAAGTTCCTTAGAAAGAAACTGTTCTAGGTACAAGACAGTGAGCTTAATCCCTTTGCCACTCTTACCAAAACACAGACATACCCCAGGCTTAGAGTGAGAATGGCAACAGGGCGACAAATCCTGGCCGGATTTACAGCTTAGCCTCCAGACTGCGTGAAGAGGGCAGCTCTGAGGGTGTGGACCGGGCAGTTCCACTGTGTCATTGTAGGGATTTATCCGAGAGAAATGGAGTGGAATCCTCCTTTCAGTAGCGACGCCTACATATATACGCCACATTCTCTGAAAAAATAAAACAAAATAACAGTTATGATCTATAAGTAAACTGCTGTGAATGGTGGAGCTCTCAACCTCATCCTCTCTATTATGTAGCTGTGTTTCTAACATTTAGGTTTCCTGTAGAGTTTAGTGTTGGCTTTAAGGTCAGGGTTAAGAGGCAGGGTTAAGTTTTAATGCTGCTTTTCCTTGCTGGGTTTGCAGAAATTCATGCGGACATCCACAAGTGGCAGTTATAGTTAATACACATTTTATGATTCATGGAAATGTGCTTTTGGTAAAATATTAATTAATTATTTCAGAGCAGGGCAGCATGGTGATGCAGCAGGTTAGTGTCTCAGTCACACAGCTCCAGGGGCCTGGAGGTTGTGGGTTCGATTCCCGCTCCGGGTGACTGTCTGTGAGGAGTGTGGTGTGTTCTCTGTGTCTGCGTGGGTTTCCTCCGGGTGACTGTCTGTGAGGAGTGTGGTGTGTTCTCTCTGTGTCTGCGTGGGTTTCCTCCGGGTGACTGTCTGTGAGGAGTGTGGTGTGTTCTCTCTGTGTCTGTGTGGGTTTCCTCCGGGTGACTGTCTGTGAGGAGTGTGGTGTGTTCTCCCTGTGTCTGTGTGGGTTTCCTCCGGGTGACTGTCTGTGAGGAGTGTGGTGTGTTCTCCCTGTGTCTGTGTGGGTTTCCTCTGGGTGACTGTCTGTGAGGAGTTGGTGTGTTCTCCCTGTGTCTGTGTGGGTTTTCTCCGGGTGATTGTCTGTGAGGAGTGTGGTGTGTTCTCCCTGTGTCCGCGTGGGTTTCCTCCGGGTGCTCCGGTTTCCTCCCACAGTCCAAAAACTTGCATGTTGGTAGGTCGATTGGTGAATCAAAAGTGTTCGTAGGTGCGAGTGTGTGAGTGAATGAGTGAGTGTGTGTTGCCCTGTGAAGGACTGGCACCCCCTCCAGGGTGTGTTTCTGCCTTGCAGCCAATGATTCCAGGCTCTGGACCCACAGTGACCCTGAACTGGATAAGGGTTACAGATAATGAATAAATGCATAAATATTTGAGACCAGTCTGACTCAAATTGCTATGATTTCGGGATCTTTTCTGGTTTTAAATTGAAAAATCTGTCAAATTTATATATATATATATATATATATATATATATATACCTGTACAAAAGATCTGTAAGGACTGTATCTGGAGTGATGTACTGATTTAAACGTGTTGTGATGCTATTACAGTGGAATTTTACAGGCCTTAACAGGGCATTCCTGCCCAAGCTGGGATTTGAACTCTAGGCATGTTGTGGACAGCAGTATTGTTATCTAAGCCGTCCCAACCCAATCGCCCCTCTTGACACCAGGCTTTTAAATACACTTTTGCAATAAACTCTTGCTCAATGCACATTTGATTTGCTGTAGAAACACTGAAGTTAAAAGGCATTAATTGTACCTTGGTCAATAATTACGTTCTAAGATTTTAAAAAAGTTATTTTAATGAAATCATGTCTGAAACGTTGTTGTTCCTTGATTTCTACCTTCTTTGTAGTGCCCTGGTGGTTTCTGGCATCGGGACCATGTTTCTTCAGCTGTGGCTAGGTCTCATGGTCCAATAATTGGTGTTTATTGCTGGCTATAATAAACAGGGTATAAAGCTTCATAACCACTATGTATTGTTAACTGGTGACTGACCAACAGCTGACAGTGACAGTGAGGAGTGAGTGACTTGTCACCATGGAAACAAATCGTCTTCTGGTCAATATGAGCCTGTAACCAAACCACATCTGCTTTTATGATTTTTTTTTCTCGCTCCAAGCCCTAACTGAGCATAGGAGATGATAATTATATTTAATAAGGACGAGAAAACAAGGGAGTTACAAAACGAGGCTGAGTCATGTTGTGTTTTCATGCTCCAACAACACGAGGGAAAATAAGACTCACTGTCTGACCTCCACCACGGGGAACAGAAGACACTCAGCAAGTTTCATTTAATGATTTTAGAGCGTATCAATAACATGTCACTGGTGGGTGGATGTACACATGCCATGTACACATGCCTTTTCATCTGAAATGAAACCAGACCTGAATTGTTACAACAATGGCGTGAAAAGTGGGGGAAAACAGCCTCAGTGTTTGGATCTTATAACAGACTCGTGAACCACAGGTTAGTAGCTAGCATTGTTCCAACAAGTTTGGAGTCCAACAACAGAAACATGAAACTAAGTGAGTGCACAGTATCAACAGGCGTAATTTCCAATGGGGACAGGGACTTTATACTCGGCCAAACGATTACAAATCTGACATACAACTATAGTAAATATCAAATAGGATGCATCCAATATTTAATTTTGAACATAAATGGAATTAAACATGATGCAAAAACACAGCACACATTTATTTTCAGGTGAGTTTATTCAGAATAACTCTGTAGAAATAAAAAAAAGAGTAGTAAAATGTTTATTTTTTATTTAAAATATATATGAATTATGTAAGAACAATAAAACAAAAAATAACGTAAGATTCCAATGTATTTATGTTGTCAGTATATAATACTATTATATTATATAATAATTATATAATAATAATAAATAAATATATAATATTATTATACACTAATGAGTTTTTCAGTGCCGTTAAATTCCACTTACCCTGTTGGACATTATTAATTGTAATAATCATGTAATAACAGTGTAAAAACTATGTAACAAAAGGTAAAGTCATTCCTCTAGGGCCCTCAATTGATTAGCAGCTGCTTGTGGCCTGAGGTGCCTGATGACAAATAAACATTTCAACATCGGTGAGATTAAGGGCACTCCCTTCTGTCCGCAGAGACTTCAAAACAAATGTTTGGATGGTGATGATGGGCATGGACCCTCCAGTGCTGAACGCCCACAGTTAAAAAGAAGTGTGTTGTCTGGATGTTACAATATTAGCAGATTATTAAATGTTAATCATTGTTTAGATCTAGCTCTGGGAAATATAAAGTGATAAAGAACTATGCACCTTTTGCTCACTGACAGATACATTTTTTACACACGGATGTCAAATTTACACATTTTTAGAGCATTAGATAAATCTGAATCTATTGAGTTATGAGATTAAATTATTATAATATCCTTATTAAAAATAATAGTTAATATAAATACATTTAAAATGTAATTATTTAGAATAATAGAAATAATACCTTATTTATTTTATGGTTCTAAAGATAGTAAATGTATTATGTTTTATTTGAGCAGTAAATACATAATAATGTGTTTATAACAATTATTATTATATTCATCACTCATAGTAAAAGTTAATGCAGAGGTAATAATAATAATAAAAATAATGTAAGTAAATATTTAAGTACTACTTCTTTATTTTTTAAATTATTTATAATTTAATAAGTTATTTACATTATGTTTTTGTGTAACAACTATCTAAACAATTAATAAAAAACATTAAATAAATATGTTATCCACGCTAATTTAAAGCTAAAACATGCAGAAATATTAGCCTGGAGTCATCTATAATGAACTAGTTCCCGTGTTTCTGCAACATTAACACCGCCATAATATTCCGAACAATTTTCTATTAGGAATGTGTCATAGACCAGTGTTTAATCCTTGTCTGGAATATAGCCTTGTTTCTGGAAGCAGCGTCTACCCACACACACACACACACACACACTGATTTTGTAACTCAGTCACACTCACTTCTTCCACCTAAACTGCCCACAGCAAGTGAGGAAGCCACCTTAACGTGTCTTACCTGTACAGGTGGTGCAGCAGTGTTCAGAAGAGAACCGGAAACTCAATGTCATCCTCTGACTAGAGCCAAGCCACAGTGTTTTCTCTTATGCCTTCTTTACGTTTAAAATATTACTTAGTTAATACTATCTTTGCTTGTTTGTTTGTTTGTTTTTACATTTAAATATTACGTCATAAGCTCTGGAGCTGCTGCACATGAGCTCAGTGCAGAGGGAAAGTGTAAATCTCCCAGGCATTGGACCGTGGAGCTGTGGAACTGTATTATCCAGACTTTTATCCAGTACTTTTAGGATGACTTGGAAGCCAGAGCTAATCATCCAGCATCAGTATCTGACCTCAGTAATGGTTCTCTACCACCACTGGAATGTTTCTATGGCATATGTCGCAAGGAAAAAAAAAAGGAGTTTCTTTAGAAAATAGTTGGGTTACATAGTAATACCCTTGGTTTCAGAAGGTGTGTATAGTAATAAACTGGTATAGGATTGTGAAAAATATGTTCCAAACTAGATTTATCATGGGAAATAACCAAAGCCAGTAAGATAAAGAGAGACATCAAGTACTGCCCCTCGTATTCTTCACGCCCCACACCCCATCAGCCTCACCACCCTCAGCTTCTCAGTCACCTGACTGTGTTTCAGCTCCATGATGCTTCAGTGACTCACCGCCCAATGGCTGGAAACAAACTCAGGGAGTGGAACTGGCCATCCTAGTCAGAGTCAGTGGGACTTTCCAGGGCTGCTGAGCTCTCATCCACACGGCCGGTCCCACACATGAACAGAGAGGAACGCAAACATTTCCATAAACCCTCAGCTTACAGATCAAATCCATATTGTTTGCGCCAGCGTGGGGAAATTAAGATCCCAAACAATTCCACACATCTTTAGTAATCTACACATTGCGGACACATGGCTTCTGTCAAACTGTAGCTTAAAATATGACTAAAACAAAGCAGATTTGTGGGAAAACATTACCAGACATGTAAATATTTGTGACAATGCAAGTCGGGAAAACTGCCAAAGCCCACGCATTTTTGTCGGAACTCATCAAATGTGTTCTTAACAAAACTGGAAAACTGGTGATAAACTGTTAATAAATGAATTGTAATTACAAACGAATTCATAATATTGCACCCAGTCAACACTTTGGAGAACGGAGGAAATGCACCTTTCCATTCATCTACATTGGGAAGTTTTCACACACTTGCCTTGTGCCGATAACACACCAGCTGTGTTCACTGTAAACCGATTCCAGACGTTTAATTACTTGTGATTGTTAACTCATTCACCTTTGTGTGGAGTTTAACCTTTCGTTTTCAACTTTAATATTTCTTTTCAATGTGTTTCTAGCTGTAATTTGGAGATGACAAATGATGTAAAATGATGTCAAAGCAAAACCTGCTCTTCATATCATCAAAGAAAATGATGATTATGAAACACCAATGGGTGCTGCAGCTGAATCTAACAAAACCTTTGTTTTTTGTAGGTATCTGGAGATAAATTTGAGCTGTAGATATTTTACAGCAACTATAGAGAGCGCCTGTACTCTGTGTGAGCTATTATTTGTTTTGTAATGGTCTTATATAGTTATAAATGTACACATTTATCTTGAGACTGGGTGTAAATCCATGTCGCTCCGACTGAGACAGGAACAGCAAGGAATAGAGGGAATGCAAAAAACTCCACACATTTATAGCAATATGAACTTAAGACCAATACCAGACGGAAGATTTGTGACAACGCAAACTTGGGATTAATTTCAAATCCCACCCAGTTATAATCAGACCTTTCAGATGTTTATAACTCTTTGAAATAAGTGTGAACATGAATCGACGGTGGCGGTTGAAGTTAAGCGTAAAGGAAAATATGTAGGTATGTTTTCTTATTTGAACTGAAAAGTAGTGGCAAGCAAATTCAAATGTTTCACCCCTCTGGCCAACACTTGGCACTGGTGAGGGTGGGAATGCAAACATTTGAACAAACCGTCAGCTTTCAGATCAGTCCATACTGTACGTGCTGGGGTTGAGGAATTAGTGACGCCACTTTTTTCTTCTCGCACTTAAATATGAGGGTTGCGCAAAAGTTCTTTATTAAATTTTTTTATAGAACCCTGAACACTTGAAGGGCTTATGAAAGATTCATAGGTTCCTTGCATCATGAAGGGGTTCTTCATATTGTTGGAGAATGTGCTACAGATGGCTCTCAGTAGCACCAAAAAAAGGTTCTTTTATTGTTATGATATCAGGGTTGTTACAATAGCAAAAATGAATACAACTTAAAAAAGAGTTTACAATTATTATAGAATCTAGAATGGCACGGTGATGCAGCAGGTAGTGCCACTGTCACACAGCTCCAGGGTCCTAGAGGTTGTGGGTTCGAGTCCTGCTCAGGGTGACTGTCTGTGAGGAGTGTGGTGTGTTCTCTCTGTGTCTGCGTGGGTTTCCTCCGGGTGACTGTCTGTGAGGAGTGTGGTGTGTTCTCTCTGTGTCTGCGTGGGTTTCCTCCGGGTGACTGTCTGTGAGGAGTGTGGTGTGTTCTCCCTGTGTCTGCGTGGGTTTCCTCCGGGTGACTGTCTGTGAGGAGTGTGGTGTGTTCTCCCTGTGTCTGCGTGGGTTTCCTCCGGTTGACTGTCTGTGAGGAGTGTGGTGTGTTCTCTCTGTGTCTGCGTGGGTTTCCTCCAGCTGCTCCTGTTTCCTCCCACAGTCCAAAAAGGTGGATTGTTTACTCCAAAGTGTCCATAGGTGTGAGTGTGTGAGTGATGGTATGAGTGTGTGTCACCCTGCAAAGGACTAGCTCCTCCTCCATGGTTTGTTCCTGCCTTGTGTCCATTGAATGCACCATGAATGAATGAATGAATGAATGAATAATATGGTACAGTTACATTCCCGAAGAAAATGTACAGTTACAGTTTTCCTGAGAGTGCTCCTTTCAATGGAAAATCACAATTCAAAATGCTGTGTGGTGCCAGACGATGCTTAATCACTAACTGAGAAACCAGTCTTAAGAATTAATTTGCTCAAAACAAACAAACAGGCAACCCCCTAATATTAGAATTAAAACAAAAAACAGTATTGCTGTAAGTATCACTGATCTGTGTGTGAAGGGTTAATTTAACCCTATCCAAACCTCTCCTTGTGGGCGATCAGTATTATTTAAGATTATGATCCAATATCTAATTTAACCGTTTAATAAATACTTCATTATGTTTCATTATGGCATTCATATGAAAGCCAGCTATATTAAGTACACATTGTATACTTACAATGTGTACATGTTGAATCCTGGCAGTGATCTTGCAGTAAAATATTCTGCTGTGAATAAACAGAGTATAAGATTTGTTATAAAATGATATCTATAAATATCAGAGGAGTTAAATACAGGAAAATGAAGTCACAACACCTGCAGGCATAGACGTGTAAGGGCTCATGTGTGTGTGTGTGATTCAACTCCTGTGATAATGTGTTGCTTGTTACTGTTCATAACTTTCCCTGTGTTGAGAAAGACCCCCTCCAACAAGGGACCCATGAGCAACCACAACACATTCAACAGGAAGCCCAGTAACAAATGACAGTAAATGATTCTGGTGCACGTCTTCAAAGGATTTACGGTGAACTCTTAATTAAACAGCCGTGTAAAACATTCCAAAACAGTCATCCATCAATCAAAGACTGATACACCCCTTTGTGCTTTTGCTTCAAAACAGGATCTCTGACATTACCCAACCCGTCAGCTTTGATCTGCACAGAATCTATCGCTGATTTATAGATCAAACCTTTTTTTTTCTCGTTGTAGCCTACGGTGAAAACGGGAGATGGCTGCACTCCAGTTGCCTTCTGTCCGTTGTACCCTGGCAGCGTGCAGCACACGTAGCACGTCAAGCTTTCTACCCAGTGACAGTTCATCAAAGTGCCTCCAGAGTCCTCCAAACCAAAATAAGCTGGTTCTTCTTTGCATTATGCAAACCATATTGACACAAGACTTGTAAAAAGAGAGCAGTCAGCAATATTCCGCTCTTCACGCTGCTGTTGGAAGGAGAGTTGGAAGGATGCATAGTTTATACAGTGTGACCAAACGAATTTGCACACCTGCTCCTCCTGGACGGCTGAAATCTGCTGTATTAATGAATGCTGTGTCCCATTCGGGGACTTTGTGGGAATTTGATTGCATTCAGCAAAGGTCAGGCACTGGTATTAGATCAAGCCCCGTCTATAGCCCTTTAGCCAACACTCGGCGCTGAGCTTGGTGACCTTACGCAAGTGCAACTGCTTTCGTGCATTGTGGTGTAGATTACAGAAGCTGTGTGTTCACACTGTGTGCACCTTGAAGCAGTTAAATCCACCACTGTTAATTATAATAATCCAAATGACTGGCTGAATGCTTGTGTTCATTAAAACCAAGAATCTCAAAGTGGCCTATTGAATCTCAGAGTGTCACTGTTGACCTTCAAATAGATTTTTTCATTCTTTCATTCATTCATTCATTATCTGTAACCGCTTATCCAGTCCAAAGCATACACGGAATCACTGGACATTGCAGAGGGCACCAGTCCTTTGCAGGGCGACACACACTCACACATTCACTCACACCCATGGGCAATTTTGAGTTGCCAATCCACCTACAAACGTGTGTTTTTGGACCATGGGAGGAAACCGGAGCACCCGGAGGAATCCCACGCAGACACAAAGAGAACACACCACACTCCTCACAGACAGTCACCCGGAGGAAACCCACACAGACACAGAGAGAACACACCACACTCCTCACAGACAGTCACCCGGAGGAAACCCATGCAGACACAGAGAGAACACACCACACTCCTCACAGACAATCACCCGGAGGAAACCCATGCAGACACAGAGAGAACACACCACACTCCTCACAGACAGTCACCCGGAGGAATCCCATGCAGACACAGAGAGAACACACCACACTCCTCACAGACAGTCACCCGGAGGAAACCCATGCAGACTCAGAGAGAACACACCACACTCCTCACTTACAGTCACCCGGAGGAAACCCATGCAGACTCAGAGAGAACACACCACACTCCTCACAGACAGTCACCCGGAGGAAACCCACACAGACACAGAGAGAACACACCACACTCCTCACAGACAGTCACCTCAAGGAAACCCACACAGACACGGAGAACACACCACACTCCTCACAGACAGTCACCCAGAGAAAACCCACGCAGACACAGAGAGAACACACCACACTCCTCACAGACAGTCATCCGGAGGAAACCCACGCAGACACAGAGAGAACACACCACACTCCTCACAGACAGTCACCCGGAGGAAACCCACACAGACACAGAGAGAACACACCACACTCCTCACAGACAGTCACCTCAAGGAAACCCACGCAGACACAGGGAGAACACACCACACTCCTCACAGACAGTCACCCAGAGAAAACCCACGCAGACACAGAGAGAACACACCACACTCCTCACAGACAGTCACCCGGAGGAAACCCACGCAGACACAGAGAGAACACACCACACTCCTCACAGAGAGTCACCCGGAGGAAACCCACACAGGCACAGGGAGAACACACCACACTCCTCACAGACAGTCACCCGGAGGAAACCCACACAGACACAGAGAGAACACACCACACTCCTCACAGACAGTCACCCGGAGGAAACCCCTGCAGACACAGAGAGAACACACCACACTCCTCACAGACAGTCACCCGGAGCGGGGCTCTCAAATAAATTTTAAGGACCCAAATTCATCGCAGTGACAGAGCTTTGCACTGTAGTGTGTTGTGTAGTGTTGCAAAGTCTACTGTACTATTGTGTAGTCTTGTCTAACACTGTGTAGTTTAAGTAGCACTGTGTAGTTTTGTGTGGGGTTTTGTGGTATTGGTTAGTGTCGTGAGATGTTGTGTAGTCTTGTCTAGTGTTATGTGGTAGTCTTCTGTAGTGTTGAGTAGTCTTGTATGGCATAGTGTAGTGTTGTGTGGTCTTGTGTAGTTTCATGTAGAATTGTGTAGCCTTGTGTTGTTGTGATCTAGTTGCTATTGGAGATTACAAGCCCAAAGACCTTCCTCCACATTGATGAGAAACATGTATTTTCTGCTGAGAATGAACAAATCCGATAGAAAATGTTCGGATTCCTATGAACTGTTGGCTTGTACAGATGACAGATAACATGTGGGTTGTGTCGTGTGAATAAAATGAACAGAATTATGTAATATTCTTCTAATGTTTCCAAATCACCCATCACCTTTACGTTTTTGTTATGAAATATTTACTAACATCAGATCTCTTATCTGTCAGCTGATACCTCGGGTCTGGACGGTGGTCAGGTGACTGTGCTGCTGGTCTCTCCCAGTGTGACTGGTGTGGTTGAAGTAGTGGGGCCACATGTTTTGTAATCAACCTGCTGTTTTTTTATGGAGCTTGGTCAGAGCCCACTCACTTCCTGTCACTAATTACACGTGCAACACTGTATTTTCACTGAAGCTTGTTTTCCTTATGGATATTTTCACAGTTCTGTAGTTGCTTGGATCTGTTAAAACTTTGTAGCGTATCAAAGATTAATAAATAACGTGTTAAATGATGTCATAATATCCCTTTTAAACAGAGCCTGAGGTTGTGGGTTGGAGTCCAGCTCTGGGTGACTGTCTGTGAGGAGTTGAATGTGTTCTCCCTGTGTTCCTTCGGGAGCTCAAGTTTCTGCCCATGGTCCAAAGGAACACATTGGTAGATGGATTAGTGACTCCATAGGTGTGAGTGTGTGAATGAATGTGTGAGTGTGTGTCACCCTGAGAAGGACTTGCACCCCCTCCAGGGTGTGTTCCTACTTGCACCCAATGAATCCTTGCATGCATATTTTTTTTTTGCTAATTAATTAAACACATTTTTAAAAAAAGTCGTTTCTGTGTCTACACTGAAATTTCTGTACATCTACTGTACCTCCTCTTTTTCCTTCTGCTGTCATTCCCCTGCACTTTCTTCCTGTACCTGTACCCACCCTCCCTCCTTTGCTCATTCTGGGTGGTCCGTACTCCTCCTTGCTTCCTGGCGACATGTTTCTGGGGGCAGTTACAGGACTTCCTCCTCCCCCTCACTTCCCCTGGAGCCCCTCTTGAAAGAGCCGTAAAGCACCCACACACACATGAGGGATGTTTCTTCCTCCAGAGTTTGGGGTTAACCGCCAAACCCCTTCAAACCCCTCCTTCCCTCCTCCAAAGACCCTCAGACCCCCCTTTCTGCTGCCACCCCAAGAAACCTGCACAGGACGCACATGTGGAGACTTTTTACTTTATATGCCAAAAGAGTTCACATCCTGGTTTGTATTCTGACTGCATGCATTCATAACATGGTTATTACACTGTAGCAAATGCCTAATTGCGTATAATTACTGTCCTGATGACATTGATAATGGTGCTAGTGGAGGAAATGTTCCTCGTGAAATATTAGCACTGGTTGAGTGACATGTTCTGTTTTTTTGTTTCAGTTCATCGCTGTCATAACTGCATAGCTTATGTAAAGCTTTATTATTATTACTATTATTGCTATTATTATTATTAAACTGTTAAGGATTAACAGTATCACTGTACTATTTTTATTATTCATCCAAACCATATTCTATTCCTTGAAACAAACATTAAAAACATTGGTTCATTGATTCATTCAATACAAACGCATACAATTATAGACTCTATAACTATATAGATAAATGTTTGTGAACACCAGGCCATTGAACATTTATTCTGCTAACAGCTTCTATTCTACTGGGAAGGATGTAGATGTAGGAACATGGCTGTGCGGATTTGATAGCATTCAACTATAGAAGCAATAGACAGGTCAGAAAATGAATTTTGATGATTAGTTCTTGATCACTAATGATCCTCATGTGGGGCTGCTCCACAGCGCTCTATATCACACTTTTGTATGTCATTTACACTATTTATGTTCACAACGGGAGCCTCTGAAATGAGCGGAATCTCTGGATTCTAAGCGGTGGCTAATGTGTAAAGAGAAGGTATAGACAAAGGTTGTTAAATGCATTTAAAAAAAAAGCCATTTTACAGATTTCACATTGCATTGTGATTTCCCAATGCTTCAGGCTGGATACTTGAAAATTGTCTGGGAGAAAAGGCGCCTTCCAAGAAGGAGGGCTTTCGTAATTGAGGTTAATTGGGACTTTCTTTGAACATCCCACGCGTCTGCTGCAGAGCCAGACATCCTTCTTGAATGGAGAAAGTGCAGATAAAACTATGAAGCTTCCACAAATATAAGTGAATCTGTCCCATCCTGGTGAGTTTATGGATGGTAGCGGCTGATAAGACCGTTTAATTCCCTGACTATTTCACAAGCCATAAGAACAGCTTTATGAGGGGTGTTGCACATCTGCCTGCATTTCACAAATCTCTGTTCAGATGAACTAACTGAGTTGAGTCATACACTATCAAAGCCATTCAGCTCCTTTAAGAAGCTCAGCAGAATGCTAAGCCTGTTTGTACACAATTGTGGGTTGGAATTTAATTACTTGCTGTTTCACTGACTGGCATTATAATTACTGCTGTTATATTTGCTGCCATTATAATGGTTGCCATTGGCGTTATATTGATTGCCATTCTAATGTTTGCTATTGATCATATTGATTGGCGTTATACAATAACCATTATTTTGGTTGCCATTTCTTTGGTTGCCATTTTATTGATTGCCCATTACATTAGCTAGCATTATATTTGTTGCCATGGTTGGCATCATATTATTTAATTTTTTCAGGTTTCCTGGCTTTCAGTCCACCGCTCTGGCTGGCACAGTCCAGACTTTCAAAGAAAAGTACAAACTTCTGCTTTTGTCTTGACTTCAGCAGAGACTTGTGGGAAATAAAGAAATAAAGACTCAGACTATTTAGAGAGATGGCGTGAGTATGATGTCATGAGATGAGTTCCGTTTTATTCACACGCACAGGCCCTTGTTTGGTCTGGGAATGGACAGTTGTCCAGGGCTCTGGTGCAATCACAACACTCCAGCACAACATTTCCCAACACTGCTGCACAACTTGAGGGAACAATTTATTTGAACGTGGTCCATTTCTGATGATAAAGTTACTGGGCTAACGTTTCATAATGTTGGGTGTCTCACCAATGTCATATATGATCATAAACAGACAGAGATAAAGATAGATTTTGAGAAGTGCTTTTCTGAGTACATTGTTCACAACTCAGTACTTTTTGTCTTTAACAATCTATAGATCAATGGATTAAACACTATGATTATTCGGGCCCAATTATATATTTTTAATTTATTTTATTATAGTAGCAAAAGACAAAAAAAAAATAATAATAATAATAAATAAATAAAGAAAGAAAGAAAGAAAGCAAAACACAGACCCAATTAGCAGTGTTTTCTAATGTTTGCTGCATATTAGCTGACACTTATCTAAAGAGTGAAACAGTATTAGACTGAAACTGAGATAAGCCGGTGACACACACTATAGGTCTAACTATCTTAAAGCTGGAGATTTGTGCATTACTTCACTAAATTTGTTCATTGCACGATGACAGGGTGCTTGGCACAGTGTTGCAAAACATAAGATTTTAGGGTATATCACATAACATAAATAGCTGCTTCCAGTAAAAAGTAAAGAGGTGTGAAAGTAAAGCAAAAGGAAGTAAAAAAAAGAAGTAATTGGGGGTTTTAGTAGTCTGGCTTTCTTTGCTTTACACCAAATAAAGACCTTCCGTCATGTGGAATATTTCCAAAACTAAAAGCTAAAATTTGGTGTGGCGTACCACAGGGCTTAGTACTGAACCCATTTGAGATGTAGCTCTGTGCATTCTAAAAGTGCTTTTACATTTTGAATTCTGATTCGCATTTGCCAACAGCCCTAATGAGCAAAAATCCCAAATAATTTATGTTCTAATTTACAGAATGTTTTTTTTAGCTTTCACAATTCAACATAGTTTCAAAGTATAAATGGCCAAATTGACTAAATATTCAAATTAAATTTAAATTTAAATATTTAATTTTTTTTTTAAATGTAAGCCACAGGTCTTTCTATAGTAACAGGCAGTTTGATGATGTTTATAAGGGTTCATTTCCCTTTCCCACATGCAAAGTTGTAATAAAAATGGTATTGGATTTGCATGAATCCTCACAGTGGAAACATGGCAGGCAAAGAAAATTGGGCTTCTTTGTCGCATGCAAATTCCACCAGTTCTTCTTGGGGGATCCCTACGTGTTCCCAGGCCAGCTGGAAGATATAATCCCTCCAGTGTGTCCCGGGTCTACCTCAGGGCCTTCTCCCAGTTGACCGTTCCTGGTATATTTTTCAGTGGGAGGCAAACAGAGGGAACTTTATCAGATGCCCAAACCACACTGACTGGCTGCTTTCAATGTGTAGGTGTAACAGTTCTACTCTACTGGTTATTTGCAGGTTTGTATGGGAGCCTGAAGTCACCACACTCAGTGCCATGTATGGGATAGAGTGCTACAAAGCCCCCTCAGCACTGGAATGTAGAGTAATGGAACACAGTGCATTTATGTAATTGTTTATGATCCAAAACACTCATCCACCATTAGATCCTCACAGCACTGTTTCAATCTATTACTATGAAGAATCCCCAGGGAAGGCCTGCTACATTCACCGACTGGCCTCATAATCTACAATACAAGTTTTTCCCTTTTCTTTTATTTGTTCTAATGATGTGTGTGTGAAATAAAACACGAAGTGAAAGTGTAAGAAAGTGAATGTTGATCCATGTCCCGCTAGTACACACAGAAGTTTGCTTGATTGTGGTCAGACCGGAGGAAGTGAAAGTTGTAGTTCTTCACTGAAATGCTGACGTAGGGCTGCGTTTTGCTGATCTGATATTGTTTGGGTCTCACGGCAAATCTTCGCCTTGATCTCCACAGGCAACCTGCAAAAAAAAAATAAAACACAACTCTAAAACCCTACGATACACAGAAAAATAACTCCCACTACTTCTTACGTTTATTTTCCCTCATGCGTTCATGTCTCTATTGGTCCATTCCTCATTAAACATTCACACAATGCAAAAGACATTCCCTCTGATCAAATCATGTAGAAAAGGAAATAAAACATGGAAAGACTATTTTGCATGATGAACATGGCATTACACTAAGTTTCCACTTGTGTTATTAATGTTCTGTTGATTTTAATATTTTGAAACTTATGATTTAGAAAGGTCAATAATGTGAATGAAAAATTCCTGCATTTTTATGGCACTTTTTGGGAATTTTTGGGGATCTTTGCCTATACAAATTTTATAAAATGTCCAGCAGGGATATTTCCAATAGCATTCATAAATTGTCTGACACTGGCAGATATGTAATACAATGAGTCTTAACCCGACCAACAGGAACCAATGCCATGAAATGAACATTCAGTTAACTACATCCACCCCAAAGAACAGCTATTAACTGTGTGGTGGATTTAAAAATAAAAAAAGTAGAAAATTCAAGTTACAAGAGAAACATATTTAGAATTTCTTTCTGAGCAGGTAAGTATCCTGACGGTTTCACGGTACGTTTTGAGAATCCCAACCAACCAGCAATGATCTTTGGGCAGATTCAGTAATCAAGTATTTTTTGTAGAAACCAAAAACAAACCAATCTTTAATCAATGGTTTGACGAACTGAATTCTCTCAAACAGACATCAAAGTTCAGAAATGTTTTTTCAATGTTTTTAAGGATTTTTCTGAAAGTATATTGGAGTAAAAAGAAGAATTGGATTTGAGTTACTATTTCCAGCTCATAAAAATTATAATAATAATGGCACAGAAATATTTTATATGTTCTGTCATTAGTTACAATTTAAATTATGATGCCAACTTCTAGATACATGTAGGACTTGAATAATTTGTCATTCAAGAAAAATCCTTATTTTCAAATTCTAAAATCTTTGCAGTTTTTCCTTTGGTCCCCAAAAAGCACATTTGAAACATGTCAAAAATATCTTATTAGTCACTTTCAGTTATGGAAAAGATGCAAGCATCATTATTGACCACATGTGCTATTTTTGACCAGACATGTCCTCTTTTTCTGTGGGCTGCACATTGGAGAGGGGATGAACGGGAGCTTTTTTGGGGGTTCCGGGGGTGTGCGTTTGCGAGGGTGGGGTTGTGAGAAAAAGGGAAATGTCAGACGTCAAAAGAAATCCAAGAAAAAAGATTGCTAATGCTACACAAAAACCGTAAAAATAGCAAATCTCTAAAACAGCAAATTTAAAACTTTATTTCTTTTGGTTTATTCTTCACGAGAGTCTTGCAGGATGCAATATACATTTATATTTTTCATAATGCATAATGCTAATTTGATACAAAAACATTTACAGTAGAAGTTATTGTAAATAAACCTGTATTTATATCACATTTTATTACTGAATAATTGTTATCAAAGAAAATTACAATTATTTTTATTTTTCTATTATTGTAAAACTTGTATCACCCCCCTACCCCCAAATCCCCTCCCAGAAATGATGCCTATAAATCAACCATACATGTCGAACCCTATGCTGTTCGCGAGACAAAGTCAGTGACACGTCAAAACAATGTGAAGTGGAGCATAAAGGAAGTTCGCTTTCGCCTGCCTGTGTATATCTATTCGCGTACACACGCTTGTGCACGCGTACAGACACAATAGGGGGTTAAACTGGAGTGTATCGGAACAACAGCAGTGATTAGTGTGGGATGCGCTCAGCCAGATTAATTGGCTGTGGCAACAGAAGAGTGGTGGCCATGTGTGTGGGGGTGTTTGGGGATTTGTTTTTTTGGTGGGGGCTTAATCCATCTGTTGCACGCTTTCACATTTACGCATATTTAAATGACCCCAAGTACCATGCATTACTCATTTACACACAGACCCTGACTAGACCTGGTGAAACTGCTGTTTTTAAACAGCTAATGATTTAACGTTTCACAAGTAAATTCAATACAGTTCATATTAATGCAAAAATACTCGTTTTAATTTATAGCATCATTATATCTAAGTGATTTGTTTTTCCTTTTCAAATATTGTCATTGAACATAAAAATATAATTCAAATCTGCTTTGACAGAAAATTTACGCCAGTTTTTATAGTTGATGATTAAATCATTCATGGACATTTTACATTGCCTTACATTTATAGTCATTTATATGTAAATTAAACTGAAACCCATCTGAAAATACTGATATTCATAAAACCAGCTGCTGTAACTCAACCTCAATCTGCAGTCAGTTGTTATTCAGGATATTTACAGAAGACCTCACCATTGCTTCATTTCCAACAGCCTCTTCTAAATCAGTCTTACCCTAGTACTTCAAAGATAGCTCACTTGACCATAAGCTATGAAAAGTGACCGTTGTTTTAAACCACTGACCTCAAGCCTGTTGGAACCCTGCACAGTTTTAAATAGGTCAATAGTTAAACTGAATAAAACAGATGTGTAAATGATCTACTTAATATCATATATATAGCATTATTTTTCACTGTGCAATGACATAGTTATGTATGTAATAACACCGTAACAAATTGGTTACGACAAGCAAATTCCTCAAACTGACCTTTTACGTTATGTGTTGTGTGTGAAATCATAGCTTTTAGCATTCAGTTTCCCAATTTCACTTCATCTGAATATAGGAAATATACATAAATATAGATTAAAAAATGTACGTAATAACTTCCTTCAAATTCAAAACAGAATCACATTTCCCCTGTTTATTTATGAACTATATCCTTGATACAAATTAAAAGCCTGGCATCTGCATGGTTGACATTTAGATACTTTTCAATGGGCTCTAACAGATGTTAAGTTTCATTGTTAGTCACTCTACAAAATATCTACTGGAATTCGACACATTTTTGCATCACAATTTGGCATCACACAGATACTGAAGGCGTATGTTTTGAATGTATGGAATTACTGTCACGCCATGCCTATAGTTAGAGCACTTCTTTATTGATACACATTTTAGATTCCTGGAGTGGGAAACTGACCACTCTTATGACGTAGGATTGAGGTGCGTAGATGACTGATGCGTCTTCATGATGAGTATGGATTTTCTCAGCAATGCATTGGAGTAGTTTTCCCAGAGGCCAGTTGCCGTTGAGAAATCTCTGAAATTCTGCTTTGTTCAGTGGTGTTGATCAGCTGTTGCCCAACACGCCGAAGCCACATGCAGGAACTGAAAGCTGGATGTTGTCAGTGTCCAGACGTTCTGAAGCTTCTAAATCACAACATCCCACATGCCAATAAACATCTGATCCCAGGGCACCGTCCCTGCAACACAGCCAAAAGACCACATCAATATTTCCCGAAAATGGGAACCATCCTAATGCCTTCCCCAATCGATAAATTACAATTTCACGCATCCAGAAGACTTCCAGTTTCCATAAACAATCCGGTTAGTGAAGAGGGGATGCACACATGCTTTTCAACCAAGAAAGCTAATTGGTTTCAGGTGCTGCCTCAGGTGGCTGGTCGAATGACGTAGGTTTTGTTGTGTTTGAACGCCAGCTGATCGTTATGGAATGCTGGGGAAACCCAAAGTTAAATGCCTTGGACCAAGACGAGCTGTTTTACCAGAACATCCCATGGGACTTGCATATTTCTGGTAATATGCATGCGGTGCATACTGTAAATGCATTTTGGTTCAGCAGTTCAGCAGTTCAGCAGTTCTCGAGTTCACTGTGGGGTGGAGAGGTTGATTGATCTGGAAATACATGTTTGTTGTTGTTTTGACTTTGCACTGCATCACATTCAGTCTGAAATTAAATTAAGACAGTGTGTACAAGGTCTGAATGATCCATGACCATTTTGTGTTGAGTCTCGAAGATTCTTTAGTTTAGAATGGTCCTATCTAGAACCATTTTATGCTTTAGCATTTGTGCATGGTGAAATGGTTCTACACGTATATGTGTAGTATGTGGTTCTGTGCATAGAGCCTAGATAACAATGAGATTTTTTTTCTTGTGTTATATATAACACATTACCATTATTACCCATTTTTAAAGCATACAAAAGGTTCTCGATAGAAAGTATGGTTCTACACAGAACCACTGTCATTAATTAATAACACTTCAAGAGGCATCTTCAATATCCTACATTAGTTAGAATCAGAATTAGAATAATTTTATTTGTCACGGTGATTGTACACAGAGGAATTTGTTCTCTGAACTGAACCCAATCCGTGCAGTGAAACACACATTTCCACACACACCAGTAAACACTAGGGGGCAGTGAGCACACATGCAGAGCTGCAGAGTGTCATTTAGTTTTACAGCACTGTCCGAAAATCAAGGGGAAGGCGGAAGGAAGGAGGGTATGGTTTTCTACCATCTCATCTACTTTTCCGCTTTTCCATTTCAGGGTCGCGGTGGCAACAGGGCGAGCAAAGAAGCCCAGACGTCTCTGTCCCTCGCAACATCCACCAATTCCTCCTGGGGGATCCTAAGGCATTCCCAAGCCAGTCAGGAGATATAATCCCTCCAGCGTGTCCTGGGTCTACCCCTGGGCCTCCTTCCAGTTGGACGTGCCTGGTATACCTCCATACCTTGATCAGATGCCCAAACCACCTCAACCGACTTTTCCACCTCAACTGTTTTCTACCCTCCTCCTGAAGTTACATAGTTCAGTGTCTGCAGTGCTGAGATTACAGAAGCAACAGCAGAGGCTCTAGTTTCCCCATTACAGCTCAGTGAAGCATCACAATGGTTTGAAGCTGTAATAAGTACTACCTAGTGTTCATTTAATACTTGGATTCAGTCAAAAGTCGAACCCCGTGATGTCATGGTAAGGTCTGACTTATTAAATCCCCAAAATAGTCATGAGAAATTTCCACCCACTAACACTATCTCCCCAAAGCAGCCAAACCAAGTGTAAAAACAGAAACACGCTTGGAGAAGAACACTAATGACCGTCTCTTATATAAGCCAACAGCCATCCACACTGAGCAAAGAAGGGGAAGTGGAAGGACCACTATAGATCACTACAACTTGGGAACTTGAAAACGTTAGGTTTTGGATATTCTTGAACATCTTACTCCCTGTTTTAATGTTCCTCAGTTGAACACCTGTGTCAAAAGTAGGTGCTCCGTAAAGAAGCTGAATTCACTACATAAAAGTATTGTCCACAAACGGTTGGACATGTCAGACCCAACTGTGGTGTGAACCCATAGAGCTGGAGTGTTTTACTTTATATGGCAATGATTTCTGGACACATCTACATCTACGTCCTACAGCCACATGATCTGTACAGAAGTTTGTGATCTTTTCAAGAGTGCAAATGCAACTGAATCACTTTCTGCACAAGTTTCATGAAGATTTTTTACCCATCAAATCTTCTTACGCAAGTTTCCCTTGACCTAATTTCAGTGAATCATTTGATCATGGCTCATAATTTAGTTCCTCTCACAGACGTTGTGTAAACATATATTTGTTTTCATTCAGTGAATGGAGCTG
The DNA here is from genome assembly GCF_029633855.1 of Hoplias malabaricus. Classification (NCBI taxonomy): domain Eukaryota; kingdom Metazoa; phylum Chordata; class Actinopteri; order Characiformes; family Erythrinidae; genus Hoplias; species Hoplias malabaricus. Next base: position 9,495,514 of record NC_089818.1, read on the forward strand.
GAAATAGTAACTAAAATTAATGAGACCAAAAATCACTGGTAATCAATGAGCTGTCAACTTGTCTTAGGAGTGCTGTATAATTTGTCCAAACATTTCTGGACACTCTTTTATTTAGTTAATCCAGCTGTTTTATGGTGCACCCACTGCTGTGAAACTTTTTCTATAAATCCAAAGTTCAGTTTTACAAACCAGATTCCAAAAAATTTGGGACACTAAACAAATTGTGAATAAAAACTGAATGCAATGATGAGGAGGTGCCAACATCTAATCTTTTATTCAGAATTGAACACAAATCACAGATCAAAAGTTTAAACTGAGAGAATGTATCATTTTAAGGGAAAAATGTGTTGTTTCAAAATTTCATGGAGTCAACAAATCCCAAAAAAGTTGGGACAAGGCCATTTTTTACCACTGTGTGTCATCCCCCCTTCTTACAACACTCAACAGACATCTGGGGGACAGAGGAGACCAGTTTCTCAAGTTTAAAAATAGGAATGCTCTCCCATTCATGTCTAATACAGGCCTCTAACTGTTCATTCGTCTTGGGCCTTCTTTGTCGCACCTTCCTCTTTATGATGCGCCAAATGTTCTCTGTAGGTGAAAGATCTGGACTGCAGGCTGGCCATTTCAGTCCCCGGATCCTTCTCCTACGTAGCCATGATGTTGTGATTGCTGCAGAATGTGGTCTGGCATTATCTTGTTGAAAAATGCTAGGTCTTCTCTGAAAGGGAACACTCCATTTTAAAAGACCCCTGGCCCAGTGCCAACGTCTGAGCTTGTGGAGCTTGCTTAGAAATGGCTTCCTCTTTGCACTGTAGAGTTTCAGCTGGCGATGGCGGATGGCACGGTGGATTGTGTTCACTGACAATGCTTTCTGGAAGTATTCCTGAGCCCATTCTGTTATTTCCTTGACAGTGGCATTCCTGTTTGAGGTGCAGTGACGTTTAAGGGCCCGGAGATCACGAGCATCCAGTAGAGTTTTACGGCCTTGACCCTTACCCACAGCAATTGTTCCAGATTCTCTGAATCTTTTGATGGTGTTATGCACGGTTGATGATGATGATAACTTAAGTCTTTGCTATTTTACGCTGGGTAACATCATTCTGGTTTCGCTGCACTATCTTTCTGCCCAACAATGGTGGAATTGGTGATCCTTTTACCATCTTGGCTTCAGAGAGACACTGACACTCTGAGAAGCTCTTTATACCCAATCATGTTGTCAATTGACCTAATTAGTGTTAACTGGTCTTCCAGCTGTTCGTTATATGCTCAATTTCCTTTTTCCAGCCACTTATTGCTACTTGTCCCAACTTTTTGGGGATTTGTTGACACTGTGAAATTTTGAATCAACATATTTTTCCTTTAAAATGTTACATTTACTCAGATTAAACTTTTGATCTGTCATCTATGTTCCATTACAAATAAAATATTGACATTTGTTGTCTCCACATCATTGCATTCAGTTTTTATTCACAATTTGTTTAGTGTCCCAACTTTTTTGGAATCCGGTTTGTAGTAATTGGTCACATGTCTGCTTTCCAGTCTTATTAACTTGAAATTTGTTGAAGTCTGGGCTCTGGGGCTTTGAATTGTCGATTATTTTGAGAATGATAGCATCTTCTCAGTTTCATTAGACATGTTTTGATTTTGAGTCTATTTCCGTTCCTCAGTGCAGGCCTCTTGACAACTCCACATCCTTTCAGACCCACATCATTGGTGTGTTGTTCTCACAGAGGAAATATGTTGAGGAATGTTCATTATTAAGGATGGTATGTGTAGTCTAGGTCTTGCAGGGACTCCCAGGCAAACTGTCTTTTCTTTAATTTATGCAAGTAATTAATAAAGAGTGTTATCGTTTGTCTAAGAGCAAAAGTGACAGGGACTTCCATGCTTCAACACTGTTATCACCTGTGGTTGTTTATCAGCTACTTCGTGGATCTAGAAGTGTGATTGCATTCTTTATCTTTCCTCACAAATGCATTCATTTAGCGGTTCACATCCATGAAAATCAAATTCCTGTGGTTTGGCCCTGTGTGGATACATTCGGCATGAACAGGTTTGACATACATGTGTCATTATGCAAAATACACACAAAATGTTGAAATAGCTAGAGTAGAGCCCCATCCCTGCAAAAGGGAACTGCTGGGTTTCCTCTGTTTTTCTTTAGTCCTTAAAAACAACTGCCAGCCAAAAAGAGAGTGTTCTTAAGAAACCTACAGATTCACAAACCACAGTCGAGTGTGTTGTGATTTCAGGGGGTGGGGGATGTACATGTCCTTAGTGAACATGTTAAAATAAAATCTAATGATGCATTTAAACATTATTTTAGAGCAGTTAGTGCATCCTAGCCACCTTTAACTGATGCTTTACTTAACATTGACGCTGTCATACGAAGAGGGCTGGAATACCCCTGGTTAATTAGCATATTCTGTGGATGAAATGTAAACTCAAAAATAAACTTAAAAATATTGGAATTTGCATTGAAATTTTAGTGTCTGAGTTTTATTCATTTACAAAAAACTAACATCTCCGTGTGATGGACTGGTTCCCTGCACAGGGATTGTTTCTGCCTTGTGTCCAATGATTCTGGGCGGGCTCCAGACCCTCTGAGACCCTCAGGATGATTCACATATAAGAAAATGAATGAATTAATTAGGGAATGCATTTAACATTTAACAAAAAATAAACGTGCAAAAATCACATCAAAATCAAACAGAATCTGATAATGTTCCCAGAGCTAACTTCACAGTGCCTAGTGCGGGGTTGGAAATTCTACCTACATGGTGGTGTAGAAAAATAGACCCGTTGATTTGATTGAGAAAATGAAAGTGGGTCTCCAAACGAAAAGGTCTGCAGTAAAATGGAGGACACAATAAACACTGGATTCTATGCATTTTGTTTGCTGCAGTAAAATTCTTATAAAAGTTATATTAAAATACGATTATCTTCAGTTGGATTTCCCAAAAGGCTGAGAGAGTTTCTCTACGGTTGAAATACCTCATTGGATCACTGTTACTGTTCATTTAATAGTTTTAAACTGTAAAGAATCTCTACTAAAGTAGTAGTAGTATTCCCAAACTAAAGTAGTGAAATGATTAAAGTACAGGAAAGCTAAGCCCAGTAAAGTACAGCAGAGTGCCGTAAGGTAAAGCGAAATAATGAACAGTATAATAGAACTAAGTATTATAAAGTAATGCTAGGTAGTGAAGTGCAGTGCAGTAAAGTACAGCAGAGTTAGAGGCTGTTCAGTAAACATGTTCATGCAGCTCTGAGATCAAATTGGTTTCTGTGGTTCCTGGAGTTTGAAGATAACTGCTTTGGTTATTTGTACACATCTCCTTTTGTGGCTTTGAGTATAATTAGGTGTTTCTGCACTGGGGGAAGGAAGCTAACTTAGCACGGTGAGCTTTAGTTGGTTACAGCGTGGCTAGCGGTGGTTAGAGAAGAGCCAAGCTGACTTCTGCTTTCATTCCGTTCTTCTTTTCACTGGTTTGTTGGTATTTTGAGGCTTTGAAATACGAGAAACACCAGCTTCATCAAAGTGGTGTTGTCACATCTGGTGTTCAATGAAAATGCCAGGATATTCCCTTTGTGTCCAGTAAATTAAAATGATATTTAATGACATGTAACAGTGATGTGAATCACATTCTTATACATTTAACACCCTCAGATAACAACGATATCTGTTTCTGAAGGCTTCCAGGTCCCGTTCCCTTTGACGTATCTGTTGAGGAACATTTCCCGAACTATGATCGATTGCCTGGAAAGCTTATAAACGAAGGATGGATTCTGGATGACTTTGGAGTGAAGGAGGTGTATGGGAGACTTCGTATCTGGTCACGGTGCTTGATTGTGTGGTCCAACAGAGGTCTTTTGGAGCATAACAGTCTGTCCATGTCTTAACAGGTTGGAGGTGTAAAGACCACCGCTCCCTTGGGTGTTCTAGGTGTAGTGTGTTTCACTCAATAGGGCTGCGGTGGCTTCACAGGATCATATTCCATCCGCTAAGCCATTCTCTCTCTCGCTCACGCTCTCCTCTCTCCATCCATTCATCCTCGGCCTCTTTCCATCAGCTCATCGCCCTTTCTCCGGACCAATTCTATTGAAAAGCAGCGAAAGACAAACAGCTCTAGGGTTACGCTCCTGATTTAGGCCCGAGTTTGAATTTCCTTTATTGGCTTCTCACCTCTAATTAAGCCTCGAGTCCTAATGACTCGCAATGAAATGAGATGAAAGCGAACCCTGTTCGGCCTCTTGGTTTACGAGCCGCTCTTTCCGAGAGGGCGGGGCTTCTGGGTGACAGACGAATAAGACGAGTACTTCAGGTCATCACAAAGAAAAGGTGTCGGTCGTTCAACATGGCAGTGGAGTTAGGGGGAACTCATAAGCACAAAGGCAAAGGGCTTCCAAAATCCCATCGTTAAAGTGGTTCCCAAAGCGGTAAACTACCTCACACTGGGAAAATGAACTCCACAGCAGTTTATTTAACCTATTCAACTCTGGTGACATAATAGCGTTCACTCATCATCAGCACTGAGGGCGTTTTTGGGTGACTGCATTTTTAAGAAAACATTGGCAAATATCAAACATGTTAAGTTTAAAGACACGACATGTTGAATGTCATGCGCCGACAGTTTATATCACAGATTATGAGAAATATTTGACTCATAACAATCATGCAAGACCTGGTAGAGCGGGTTATGGTTTCACTGAAACTGATCATATTGGGGAAACAGTAACAGAGTTGTGCAGAGTCATAGAAAATACAACCACTACTTTAGCTTCATTCAAAATATCAAGAGAAATAACACTGAAATATGGCTTGGGCAGAAGATATGGCACGTAATGGAGGCAATATTTGTGTGAAGTTGACTTATTAGAGTTCCCTGAAAATATGTTAAGTTGTATTGTGTGTGTGTGTGTGTGTGTGTGTTTGACTCTTACCTAAAGCCCAGCAAAGAAACAGTAGAACACTGTTCCACCTGCCAGAGCCTCACACCGCTGTCACACCCAGCATGAAAAATTCAGACCTATCACTTACACTTAATGATGGCCAAATCACTCTCTCATCAATGGACACCTCAGAGGAAAGGAGAGATGGAGAGAGAGAGAGAGAGAGAGAGAGAGAGAGAGAGAGAGAGTGATAAGGAGGGTGAGGGTGAAGTGTGGGCGAGAATGAAGTCGACAACAGTGCAGTGTTTTTCAACGAAGCTTAGACCATATACTGTTAGTTGCTAAGGTTGACCAGGCTAGCTTTATCATTGGGTGACACATGTTTGTGTGTGTGTGTGTGTGTGTGTGTGTGTGTGTGTGTGTGGGGATTTAGTGGGTAGGAAACTTGTCCAGTAGGTAAATGTTTGTGAGGCTTTGTGAAAGTCCCCCTCGCCTACGTTGGCTGAGAAACAGAGTGGAGTGTTCATGCTAACTGATAAAAGTGTTTACTCAGCACTTCTCAGGGTATGCACTCATTATACAAGCAATAATTAGCGAGATGAATAAGCGCATGAATACAGCACAAATATGCTTCCTGATGTGACTCTTGCTGGATTACCCTGCATTTTTTTTTTTTCCCCTGGTAGATTAGCTTCAAATTGGCATCCTTGTCGTATGCGTTATGTAGCGCAGCGTTATATCCCTCTTCATTTATCTTTCTACTCTACAGTACACATCATGCATTAGTGAGGTGTCAGCACATCCCTGTTGTGTCAACTCCTTACGACATTTAGCTTAGCCCCAGAGCTGAAAGCTAACAAAAACATAACCACGCTGAAATCGGCATAACCTTTGTAATCAAACTTAATCAGTTGTGTCACTGGTGTCAAAGGGTTTCCTGGTTTTTAATGCAGTGCTGTCTGAGGGATGGAAGGCCACAGGCATTCAGGTGAGGGCCTCAGCCTTGTCCTGTACATTGTTGAAGATTGTATCCGCTATAGAGGCTGAAATGCCTCAAATTCTTGCATTTGTTCATTGAGAAGCATTGTTCTTGAACTGTTTGATCATTTTCTGATGGAAGCAAGACGCTAAAAATGCTAGGACGTGAAAAAAAGGATGGACGTGATGTTAGTCTCATTCCCTTCCTCGTTCCTGTCTTTCAGGCGGAGAAAACGTGAAAAATACAAATGCACAATATAAACTTTCCAAGTTCTATTTTGAGTTTTTTTTAGTCACTCATCGTTAGAACTTTGAGGAACAGCTGTAATAGATACTGGCTCATGGTGAGTGGTGTTTCTCCATTTTCTCTCCCTCCTCTCTCCTCTTCCTCCCTTTATTCTCTCTATTCTATTTCTCTTCCGAGGGTGCTTGCAGCTCTTGGGCTTCTGAGTAAGAGCTGGCTGGAAAGCTGAATGTTAGTCATGTCTGAGCAATCACCCCCCCACGATACAAAAAAGAAAAGGGGAAGTGCTTTCTTCCCCTCCTTCTCTTCTTCTTTTTCTTCTTCTTCTTCTTCTTCTCCTTTCCCTCTAAGAAACTATCCCTCTGTCTCAGATCAGGCTTTGTTTTCTTTCTTAGACTGTTTGTAGAGTTTAATTTAATTTACAGACTTCAGGAAGGGCATCCGGCCTAAAAACTGTGCCAGATCGGTGTGCGGATCTCGGTTGGTCCACTGTGGCGACCCCGGACAGGAGCAGCTGAAAGAAGAAGAAGAAGAAGAAGAAGAAGAAGAAGAAGAAGAAGAAGAAGAAGAGGAGGAAGAAGAAGAATTTAATTTATTATTACTTTCCACTGTTGAAACATTGCTGTGAGAATTCAAACAATAGAACACAATAGAGTTAGCATTCAAACAATAGAACCTTGTTGAGATTTGGTGCTGTGGGATGTGGTATGGTCCCTTTGCATGGACCATCCATTAAAAACACCATCCTAGCTCATCTTCAAGTTTCGTAGAAAGCCCTCACGACTCCCGAAGCAGTGGAACTGTGTTCTGTGAAGTGACCTATCGGCACCTAACACCTTTGAGATTTTTGTTAGAGTAATGTTGGTGATCCATAACCAAGCAGTATTACTTCCTCTCGCTGAATTGTTTCAGATCAGCGCCTTCTCAAGAGATTAGGGCTTATTCTGGCAACAAAGGAGGAAAACTGCTTGTTAAAAATACTAATGTAGGACAAAATACACACATTTGTGTTTATATAGTGACATGAATATGCTATAAACAACATATAACTGTGTTGTTACATAGTAACAGCGTATTGAAACATGCACCTTAAGCTAAGAGTATCTAGTACACTATGGAAGTACTCAATTTGAGACACAGCCTTCTCCCAAAGCCATCGTGCTTTAATTTCAGCCCAGATCAAAGGGTTTTGTGTAACACGAGAGAGCAGAGGATCAACGGGCAGCCAACAAAATGGCCACGCGCACTCAATACTGGCCTTTATGACGGTCAGAGAGTGGGGGAGACGGAGAGAAAGAGAGAAAGACTTCAAAGTGGCATGCCTCAGTCTTCACTGAGTCATTGAGGGAGGGATGGGATGGCTGATTTCTCATGAGATACTGAAGGTGCCATCACAAAGATACCATTTAGGGCCTGGAGTGGGAAACTGGACATGTGTATGAATGCAGTGCTGTGCGAAAGTCAGAGACCACCCCTCGTTTAGTGCATTTCCAGTAAACGGTCAAAGAGAACGAGTTGTTCGTTTCTCATCGTCATGTCTCAGCAACTAAATATGATATCAATGACTTTGTTGTCCTGCTTTTTTAATCTTGCTCACTGTCTTTTAATATAAAACCAAAGTTTAGTCACCGACGTTGTTTGCTTTTCCTGCTTCTCACGATCCACGTTAATCCCTGGGCTCTGGGGCGGCCGGTTCAGTGTTCTGTGAACAACAGGTGCTTCTTTTATGTTTCCTTTTCCCACTTTTTTGCCTTCTTTCAGTCCCGTAATGCTGAGTTCTGATGGTGGAGGGACGGACAGACACCTGTGGATGTGTTCAGATCTGAAGCAAGGGTGGAGCTGGTGTTTCTCCTCTCTTTCAAAGATGAAAGCTGTAAGTGCTGTTTATCTGATGAGGACAGTGTTGGTGGTCTGCCAGGTCCAGGTTGTTATGTATTTAATTAATTTTTTTTTTTTTGCGGACTCCATTTGTGAAAAATCTGTTGTTTACATTTATTACTTTATTATTAATTATGAGTAGATTATCATGTCTCATGCAGTGTGTGTGTGTGAGAGAGAGACAGAGAGAGAGAGAGAGAGAGAGAGAGAGAGAGAACAATTGGGCATCTGTAGGAAGTTGAGTATGTTTACTTAATTAGCAAAATGGTAGAATGCTCTGAAGAAAATCAGGAGGATGTGAGCGTGAAAAAGAAAGAGAGAGTGAGTGAGAGAGAGAGAGAGAGAGAGAGAGAGAGAGAGAGAGAGAGATATGCTCATTAATGGAAAGCCCCCAAATTACCCACATGCAACCGGATGTTCAGCAACAAAGACACAGAAAATTGAACAGTTCCTAATCTGCGCTGCGACGTCGGGCGGATATGAAAATCATTTACACTGTAGATCTTTTAAGTGTTTGGACGGCTGTCTGTCCACTGCCGCCTCTGTGATAATCTCCACCTCTCCCTTTCTGTTTTTCTCAGTGTGTGTTTGCAGAGGTCTGGAAGCCCTCACTGCCCCACTGACCGGCAGAAAGGATTGGCGTGTTCTATGTGGAGATATGTCTGATTCATAGCTCTAGAACATGTAGAACAAAGCCTTTGCTGTTGGTCTTTGTTTTTCTTTGCTACATTTCCAAAACTAACAAATATACATATAAATATACAATTAGAACTTGTTTACATTATGATTGGTTATGATTACGTTGTATTTTACAATCCACACAGAGGGTGAACTGTATTTTGTACGTATTATATGAACCCTGGGGATGTTCCTTCAATTAAATGTGTCCAAATTTACATTGACACAAGTCCAAAAAGCTGGAATAATTCAATGCTGCTGGATTAGTTTGGACATTGGAATTTATATACGGAAATATAAATTTATATAAGGAAACCCACGCAGACACAGGGAGAACACACCACACTCCTCACAGACAGTCACCCGGAGGAAACCCACGCAGACACAGAGAGAACACACCACACACCTCACAGACAGTCACCCGGAGGAAACCCACGCAGACACAGGGAGAACACACCACACTCCTCACAGACAGTCACCCGGAGGAAACCCACACAGACACAGGGAGAACACACCACACTCCTCACTGACAGTCACCTGGAGCGGGAATCGAACCCACAACTTCCAGTTACCTGGAGCTGTGTGACTGCGACACCTACCTGCTGCACCACCGTGCCGCCCTTTCTCTGGATTATGAAATCTTATTATTTTGAAGATACATAATTTAGTTTATTCATTATATAAGAATACTGATAATACTGAAGACATCATCTGTTAAGGCAATGTTCTTTTTCCTGTTAGCTACATTAACTTTGTTAGCTACTAGATTATGAGAAGCTGAATATGCAACCAACTCCTAGGACTAAACTTCAGAGATGTAAATTATTCAAGAACCTATATAGTAGGTTTCAGAATGGCCGATATGTTATATTAGCCCAGCACCGACTCTCCGTCAGCTGCTGTCCACTCATCACTGGTACTGGATTCTCCTTGGGGGTCCTGTGTTGGCCCCCCTCGGTCTGACACGAGACCCTGTAAGGCATCGCTGTGGGCTTGAGGTGTGCTTATTCAGGCCCTGCTGCTGGCCTTGTGCTGAGGATTACTGAGCATGGTTAGTGACAAAAGTCCTGGGATAACACCGTGTGCAGGGGGCCGTGGAGATTATTTTGAGGGGCAGTTCCTCCGCTCCGGCTCGCTCTATAATGTCGGCTCCAGGTGTGACGGCGGGGATCAAGTTTGGCCTGTGTTTGCTCAGGGGCTGCAGCAAGCTGGGCTGAAAATGCAAAGAATCCAAGAGGCAGGAGGTCCAGTGTCATATGCTGACCCTGGAATGGGGTACTGTCAGTGTCAGTTGTTGCATTGTGTTTTTTTTTTAGGAAAGTGGGTGGCAGAAAGGGGGGGTTCTTCTTTTGTCTTGGTGGGCCGTTGTCTGAGCGGTGCGTTGACTCTTGGGTGTTCTGTCGTTAGCCGTTAGCACTTTCGTGCCATGAGACACCTTGGAGTGTTTATCTATTCTGCATATTTAATATAGCTAATGAATATTAAAATGGGGGCCGCACGGTGGCGCAGCAGGTAGGTGTCGCAGTCACACAGCTCCAGGGACCTGGAGGTTGTGGGTTCGATTCCCGCTCCGGGTGACTGTCTGTGAGGAGTTGGTGTGTTCTCCCTGTGTCTGCGTGGGTTTCCTCCGGGTGACTGTCTGTGAGGATTGTGGTGTGTTCTCCCTGTGTCTGCGTGGGTTTCCTCCGGGTGACTGTCTGTGACGAGTGTGGTGTGTTCTCCCTGTGTCTGTGTGGGTTTCCTCCGGGTGACTGTCTGTGACGAGTGTGGTGTGTTCTCCCTGTGTCTGCGTGGGTTTCCTCCGGGTGACTGTCTGTGAGGAGTGTGGTGTGTTCTCCCTGTGTCTGCGTGGGTTTCCTCCGGGTGACTGTCTGTGAGGAGTGTGGTGTGTTCTCCCTGTGTCTGCGTGGGTTTCCTCCGGGTGACTGTCTGTGAGGAGTGTGTTGTGTTCTCCCTGTGTCTGCGTGGGTTTCCTCCGGGTGACTGTCTGTGAGGAGTTGGTGTGTTCTCCCTGTGTCTGCGTGGGTTTCCTCTGGGTGACTGTCTGTAAGGAGTTGTTGTGTTCTCCCTGTGTCCGCGTGGGTTTCCTCCGAGTGACTGTCTGTGAGGAGTGTGGTGTGTTCTCCCTGTGTCCGCGTGGGTTTCCTCCGGGTGACTGTCTGTGAGGAGTGTGGTGTATTCTCCCTGTGTCCGCGTGGGTTTCCTCCGGGTGACTGTCTGTGAGGAGTGTGGTGTGTTCTCCCTGTGTCTACGTGGGTTTCCTCCGGGTGCTCCGGTTTCCTCCCATAGTCCAAAAACACACGTTGGTAGGTGGACTGGCGACTCAAAAGTGTCCGTAGGTGTGAGTGTGTGAGTGAATGTGTGTGTGTGTCTGTGTTGCCCTGTGAAGGACTGGCGCCCCCTCCAGGGTGTGTTCCCGCCTTGCACCCAATGATTCCAGGTAGGCTCTGGACCCACCGCGACCCTGAACTGGATAAGCGCTTACAGATAATGAATGAATATTAAAATGGAAAATTGAACATGAATTTGTTGTTTGAAGGCTACCATTAGTGTACGGTTTTCTCATTTGCATTTCTCACATCTGCTGTCATTTTATTCATTACAAATCGATCAAAAGAAATGCTCCTAAACAACTTGCAACAAAACTCCTTTTGAAAGTTGGGAATATTGTAAAATTCCCGTTTCCTGTAAAATTCCCGTTTCCTGTAAAATTCCCGTTTTGGAGGTACAAGCTTTTTTTTTCATGTAGATAAACAACATGCACTGACCAGGAAAACAGAGACGTTTATTGGATCGCAGTCAAGTCGTGTGAAGTGAGAGTGTGAACACACTCCTGCCCAGCCCACCCACCCACTCACACACACACACACACAGACATTACTGACCCCTCACTTGTTTAAAGCCATAGTTTGGCTAATGACCGGACGTGCAGCACATCCCCAAATGTGATGAAACGAGCCAAAACATGACTTTGCTTCAAACAAAAATAGATGGTTCTGAAAGGATAGTGTAGTGATCAGAGTATAGCCTGGGGTTGGGATTGTGTGGGTGTGAAGGAACAGTTGTTTCTCCTCCTTCAACATCCATGGCTGAGGTAGCCTTGAGCAAGGCACCTTATGCCCGTCTGTCCACCTGTTCCCCGTGAACTGTGTGTGTTTGTGTTTGCGCTTACCTCCCCTAGTGCACAGTGTGTGTACTCATATGTGTGTGTGTTTTTACTACCACAGTCCACAGGCAAGACTCCTAACAGTGTGTTTACTGAATGTGTCTTATGTTACTGACCTTGTAGTTTAGAGAGTCAGACATCACTAGAGGGCTGTTTCTTGCTGCTTCCGCAGTGAAAACACTTTCCTCACCTGCGCCATATGATACATGAGTGCAGAAAATGCAATGTGTGACATTCAATGAGTGTGTGTTGGCAAGGAATCAGATGACACACACACTGTATCTGTCTATAGCTGGTGTTTGAGACGTTCTCATTTTGTATGTCACCCCCACTTCATGTCTCTATTTACGAACCCAGGTTTGAGTAAGAGTTTTACAGTGAGTTTTTGGCCTTGGGCAGCAGCAGAGACAGACTACAGCAGGTGTTGCTCAGGTTACACACAGCAGCCAGAGGTGAAAGGTTTATAGCTGAGCTGCAGAAAAGGGAAAGTTACCTCACGACCAAACACATGAGAAAATATCAGCCGTAAATGTCCGGACGGCACCAGGGAGGTTGGATTGCCTGCAGAACAATGGTCACATTGTTGGATGTCTATTTTTTCCCACAGTTCGACTTAAGTCTGCCCTTTGGCTACGTCCAGGTAGACGAGTTCCTTTGCTTTACCTCGTCTTTACAGCGACTAATCACTATGCTTTACATGTCTTTCCTTTCAGACGCTAGCTTTAATTAGCCTCAGCTCCGCCCAGGCCTCTAGGGGTTGGGCTGTTAAGGGACTGGACGGGACTCTATTACATATGTTGTGTTGTTTTCCACCGCATTCTTTAGGACTGGCAAACAACGAAATAAGACGTGGTCTAGACATATGTCCCTATCTGTCACTGGGGTGGTACTCTCAAAAGAACAGGTCACAATTGGACCCTAAGACTATGGTTTTGTTTTTCAAGTTGTGTATTTATGGTGCTTTTCCACTGCATGGTACCATCAATACCCTACTAGGCTCTTTGCTTTTCCACTAGGTCAATTTTGTTCCTGGTGTCTGGAACCGGGTTCTTTTTTAGTACCTGCTCACTCATGGTTCCAAGCCGAGCAGGGACTAAACCATGGCAGAGGGCTGATTGGCCAAAGAGAAGTGTGCATTTTAGTGGAAAATGATCCAGGTACCAGGTACCAAACAGCAAGTAGAGTCTAGTAGAGATGAGTAGATTAGGTAACGTGTAGGTAACAGTGGAAAAGCCCCATTCCCAAGCTGGCCAACCTGCTTCTGCCACTAACACAGTGCACCTGAACAGGGGGAATGCAAACTGCCCAGATCTGTCACATCAGCTGAGAAATGCCTAGCTAGCACTGTGAGCTGAGAGATTGGAAAGGGGGAGGTCATCCTATCCACCCAGAGAGCGAGGCCATTTGTGCTGCTCTCCCGGCCTCAGATGTCTGACCAAACTGGCAATCCCCTGATGATAGAGCCAATTCTTAGACCCCTGCACCAGCCATGAGCCCCCCACACAGATGATTCTAATTTGGATTCTTGGAAGTAACTTCTATATGGACTAAAAAAACCCTTTAAACCACTGTGGTAATAATTTTTATATAAAAAACTTTGATTTACATTCAGTCGGACGCTGTTCTCTCTGTCCGTTGTTCCTCTGTTATAGTTGGCTGATCATTCTTCTTCCTCAGGCCCAGTCTGGAGCCTCCGTGCTGTAAGAGAGTGCTGTTTACCCGTCACAAGCGAGGAGATCGTAAATAAAAGAGTGTGACAGGGCCAGATGAAAGCCTGCTGAAGTCTCCTGCTCGCTGCCAGTCGCTTATTAAAAGCCTTTTCCATGTAAACAGCCCAGAGAGGTGAGCTTGTAAAACCCAGGGCGAGTGGCCTTGCCTTTCTTTGGCTTTCTCTCTCTGCTTTTACTCCTTGAGCACCTCTCTCTCTCTCTCTCATTGGCACCATGTCGTAATGTTTGCTCTCCAGAATTCAGAGGTTAAAAAGCGGCCATCGCTGCCCATTGTACCCCGTCCTCGTGAGAGTCAGATTACTCTGTAAAGTGCAAGCCGCTAGAGTAGCAGGGTCCAGACGTTTTGCTGAGGTCAAAGGGCAATGTTTGTGGTTGGAAAGGGCCAGTAAGGTGTGTTAGGTTATATAACATCTCTCCTGTTGTTGGCTGAAGGGGTGGGAGTCTTTGGTGTTTTCTGTTGTTTGGTGGGCTTTTGTTTCTTTTGGTGAATGTGAAGAAGTCTGACAATAATAGACAATGTTTTACACACACACACACACACACACACACACACACACACACACACACACACACACACAAGTGCAGTAATTCTGGGTCACACATATCACTCCAACCCATCCCAAAGGTAACCCAGTGTCACTTCTCTACAACTCAGTCCAGTGGGGCTTTACACCAACATTAAAGAAAATATTGCAAGAGACCAAAAAGCCAGAAGAGCACCTTCCCACTTTATTCTGGCTTAAGTTAGATACATTTAGAGTTTACATCAAGAGGAATACATAGAAAATGAGAAGCAATATGGAATAAACAGGGAGTACAAAGTGAGATGGTTGGTGTAGTGTTGATTCCAAAAAACTACAAATGGACGTGTCTTTTGAAGGATTTCAGGGTGTTAAAAGTTCTCAAGCTGCACTGCAGACGGTTCCAGAAACAAGGTCCTCTGTGTGAAGCTGTGAATTGGCGTAACGTGGTTCTGTAGAAGGCAGTTATGTTGAAATATGCTTTGGAAACAGTCAGGAAGGAGGTTTTGCTTGAATAAGAAAATTAAGTGATTGATTTGAAAAAGGTTAAAGTCGTATACATTTCGGATCGACATGGTCACCATTGAAGACCCCCTTTTTTTTGGTGATTTACACAACCATCTATAATTTATTCTCGATTGAACTATTTCTTCATGCAAAGAACCAGTTAAGCATGCAAATGTACTGTTGGAATTAACCCCACCGCCTCCCCCCACCACCACCACCACACTTTCATAGCCACTGCACTTATAGATGTCTGTGTCCTTACCTTCCTTCACTCTCAACATTGAAATCCCTCACTTTTCAGTTTCAATTTATTCCTCGAGCTACGGCCCTTACCCAATCGCATTCGGCTGCAGAAGCAGGTATTTGATTAAT